>NC_056735.1:1881859440-1881984440 GCF_019279795.1 Protopterus annectens
AAAAGGTCTACACTTCAGCTACTCTCTCAGCTAGAGCTTTAAACTGTCAGTTTCACATGATACAATACCAAGAGTTTATGCTTGATCAGTTAACTAAAAAGCTAACCACTGATGAATCTCTTGATAAGAAATATGTATTAGAAATGGTAAATAACATACAACAGGTTAGTAACCATTCCTTAAAATGTGGCTATGATGCACTGGAGGCTTCATTTAGATCAGCCATGACTGGCACAGTGATAAGAAGGCATGCATGGCTAAAGGAGCAAGCTTTACGGATCATGTTAAAGCTAAGTTGCTAGATGCTCCTATGGATAAGACAAGTTTGTTTGGTACACCTGCCCAGCAGGTTATGAAGAAAATGGAAGAAATGGCAAAATCTGTTCAAGCGGTTAAAGATTTCTTGCAGGTTCAACCCCAAGGTTTAGCAGGAACTGGCCTGCCAAAAATTGGTCCTTTCCTGACTCCACAAGATCTCAAAGGGGCAGGAATAGGCGTTCCAGAGGCAGAAACCAATCCAGAGGGGTGCCTACAGAGGACGACAGTGGCAAGGTAACAACAGAGGCACAGACACAACCACTGCCACTACATCAACACAACCACAGTGACTTAACCCTAAATCCGCCTACCAGGGAACAAATAGCAGCTCCTCTAGGCGGAAAGTTAACCTTATTTTCAAAGAACTGGCACTACATAACAAAAGACAAGTGGATTTTACAAACCATACATCAAGGTTACGGTTCCACTTCCACACTTTACCAGTCAAAAGAGGAATGCCAAATCTACCTCCAAATCAAAAACAGAGGCTCTACAACAGATAATGGAGTTAGCAAACATGAGAGCTGTGGAAAGAGTGCCAACAGCAGAGCAAGGAAAGGGGTTCTACTCCAGACTATTCCTAGTTCCAAGAAAGGAAAAATGTTGGAGACCAATTCTCGACCTGTCCACCTTAAATACATACATCATTGTCCCAAAATTCAAAATGCTGACCCTACAGCAACTTCTTCCCATGCTGGGCAAGGAGTGTTGGCTGGTAACTCTAGATCTCAAGGAGGCATACCTGCACGTCCCCATTCAACCAATCTGCAGAAGATACCTCAGATTTCTTGCAGGATCAGAGCACTATCAATTCTCAGCATTGCCCTTTGGCTTATCTACTGCGCCCAGAGTATTCACAAAATGCCTGGCATCAGTAATCGCCCATTGCAGACTACAGGGAATTCAAATTTACCCATACCTGGACGACTGCCTGCTACAAGGGGACAACAAAAGCAAGCTGACAACAGATTTACAAAGGGTCATTTACTTGCTACAAGCACTGGGATACACAGTCAATTTACAAAAGTCAAGGCTGATACCATCCCAAACAAGGACATTCTTGGGCGGAATTGGACACAGTAAAACAAATGGCATTCCTAACTACAGAAAAACAAAAAGAACTCCCTCTTTACTTCTTGGCACTAACAAAACTGAACAAGTTAACAGCAAGAAAAGTACTGCCGGCCTTGGGCTTCATGGCATCATGCATAATCTTGGTCCCATTTGCCAGACTACATATGAGAAAACTACAGTGGTACCTAAAGAATTTATGGTCCCAACACAGACACAGCCTAGAAACAGAAATCCCACTAATTCCATGCTTAAAACAGGAGTTCCTATGGTGGGCTCAGGCATGCCAGTCAAACCCAGGCCTACCCTTTCGCAGATGTCAAGCAAGCCAGACCATCACAACAGACGCTTCAGACCTAGGATGGGGGCCCACATGCTGGACAAATGCGTGCAAGGATTGTGGACACAGGATCAACTTCACCTGCACATCAACCTAAAAGAAATGCTGGCAGTAAAACTGGCAATCCAAAAGTTCAGACCATTTCTCAAAGAGGGCCAGTTGATGATAAGGACAGACAACACCACAGTCATGTGGTACATCAACAAACAGGGAGGCACTCATTCATACCCCTATGCAGAATGGCTTTGGAGCTGTGGACCCTGGCACTCAGCTACAACATCCAGTTACAGGCAATATTTGTACCGGAAAAGAAAATACTCTAGCAGACATATTAAGCAGAACCGCATCGGATGCCCACGAATGGAAGCTGCAGCCGGACATCTTCAAGGCCATCTCAAAGAAATGGGGAATGCCTCAGATAGATCTATTCGCATCACCTCTCAATCACCAGCTCAAAAATTCTGCACAAGGACATTCCACCCACTAGCATGGAAAGTGGATTCGCTCTCCTTCAGCTGGAAAGGCCTAACAGCATATGCATTCCCACCTCTTCCCTTGATACACAAAGTACTACTAAAAATCAAGGAAGAACGTCCAAGGATAATCCTGATAGCTCCAAACTGGCCAAGACAACACTGGTACCCACTGCTGAGGAGCATGTCTCGAAACAATATGTGGCCAATACCCCTGATGCCTTTGATGTTAACTCAGAACAACTACAGCATCATACATCCAAACCTAAAAGGGTTGCAACTGACTGCATGGAACATCACATAGCAGCAGCTAATCCAGAACTTTCCCAAAGAGTTAAAGACATTATTCTTGAAGCACGCAGACCTTCAACAAGAAGGAACTATGCTGGAAAATGGAAAAGGTTTGTCATTTGGAGTACTGAAAGAGGAAAAGATGTGTCAAACATAGATATGCCTAACATTCTGGAGTATCTGGCGAACTTCTTCATTCAGGCCTGTCCTACTCCTCCATCAAGATACATGCATCAGCTATTTCAGCAGAATACAGCTTTGATCCACCTGTTTTTCGCACCCTTTGCTCAGGCAGTTCCTCAGAGGAATCAAGAATGTAAAACCTCCAAGGAAACCACCATTACCAGCTTGGGACTTAAACTTTGTGCTAGAAAAGTTGACACTATCACCCTTTGAACCAGCAGCAACAGCAGACCTACAACACCTGTCATGGAAAACTGCTTTCCTACTGGCAATTACTTCAGCAAGGAGGGTTTCAGAACTACAGGCCTTAATGGCAGTGCAACCCTTCCTAATCTTCCACCAAGATAGTGTCCATGAGGACTAATCCTACATTTATGCCTAAGGTGGTATCCAGAGTGTCTTTAAACCAGGCAATCCACCTACCTACCTTCTTTCCCAACCCACAAAACAGAGGGGAAAGAATACTGCATACCTTGGATGTACATAGACAGCTACGCTACTACTTGGACAGAACAAAAGTAGCAGAAAGACTGACCAACTTTTGTAGCCTATGCAACAGGAAGGGAAGGAAAAGCTATTTCCAAACAGACAATCTCCAAATGGATAGGAAATTGCATACGATTCTGTTACTCCTTCCATGGAAAACCAATTCCACAGAACATAAGACCTCATTCTACAAGGGCAACAGCCACTACCACAGCCTTCTTACGAGGAGTGGCAACCAAAGACATTATTGAGGCGGCTACTTGGACCTCCGTGCATACATTTGCCAAGCATTATAATTTGCCTCTATATTCCAGATCCCGAGCAGGGTTTGCCACTGCTGTACTGCAAGGGATCCTAAACACACCATAATCTACTTTTATCCTCCTCCCTAGTTGGCTATGGTATTCTACCCAGTTGTTATGACTGCAGATGCATCCATGAAGGACATAGTACAGTTTTGTACCTACCATAAATGTAGATGTCCGAACTGGATAGCATCTGCAGTCAGGATTACCCTCCCTCCTTCCCCTCTGTGGTACTCCTAGGGTGTTTACCCTCCTAATAGCTAGCTGGTGGGGGGGAGTCTTTTATGGTGTATTTGTTTGTATATATGTACATACATGCTTATTTTTGTGTTTACCTCTATCTTTTGGAAACATTGGCATCTATCCAAATTTTAGCCTTCAAGAGGGCTACTGGCATCTGGGGCAAGAAACACTGAGGAAAATGGCGTCGGCTGATGCCTTTATACCCGAAGACCAACAGAGATGACGTCGGGTGAGGTGCGACATCAGCCGAGGCCGGACCCGGACTTTGGAATCCGGCCGACTGAAGGGCTGCCTGACGACAGGACAACCCAGTTGTTATGACTGCAGATGCTATCCAGTTCGGACATCTACATTTATGGTAGGTACAAAACTGTACTTTGTAATGACTGCAACAGTGAATACACTCGAACATCTACATTTATGGTAGGTACACAACTGTACTTTCCTTCATATGGGAGCTCACTGGCCTGTACATTGACTGCGTCAGACTTGCCACTGTTACCTGCTCCTTACCTTGCTGTGCACCTCCAACTCAACTTTTTGTACTGGTTTCCTACTGAAGGCTGCAGAATATCTTCATTTGGCAAGCAATGAGATGCTTCCTATTTCACCTGTTTCTTCTTAATTTGGGAACTTGTTTTTCATCAAACTGTGATGTTACTTGAGTTGAATTTTCTGCATTCAGTCCTACACTTTGCAGGTAATCCATAACTTCAGTTTTTGTTTCTTTAATCTTCTGTTCTGTGTTCCCCCCTTTGTGGTCTTTTTCTGTGTGTGTGTGTGTGTGTGTGTGTGTATTGTGAAATTTTCCCTATCTGGATGCCTTTGTCTGTATTTCTTTTCAAATATCTTTAGAGATTTATTTATTTATTTTGGTATTGATTAGTCTGGCTTTCTACTTTGCATAAATGTTGCACCATATCAGATCTCTCTTTCTTTCCCATGTCCATGTTTCTTTTTTATATCTTTCAAAAATCTTTATTTTTTTTTTGTTCTTTATATTTTTTTCACACTTCCTCTGTCTCTTCTTTTTCCAAGCAGCCCATAGTTTCTTTGTCTATATGTTTTTTCATGGCTCTATTGTATTAATGAACACAAATGTGCATTTTAAGCTTTTGACAGCTTTTCTTGTGCAAGTATTTTTCTTTCCTGTAATTTCTCTTAAATCCTTTCGAACATATTTTCTTTGGAAATTCTAGTCTTTTTGCATAATAATAATGATATATAATGTTTCTCTTATCCTAGATAGTCAACTGTATCATCTTTATGGCTCTTTTTTGGCCTGTCAAATTTTGTTTTTGTGCACCCAGCTGTCTTTTTCATTTTTAACCTACCTCTGTCTATGATACATGCTATATAAAGTACAGTTTATATATCAAAGTTGCCTTGGTGAGATTTTGTGAAAGTAGGGTCCACCACATGAAGGTACTCGCCAAGATTTTAGGATGAATTCACTTCCAACAATGCTACTCTCTTCCTCTTGCAAATTTTATCATCCGTCCATTCAAACCCACAATTTTAATAAAAATCACAGTAGTCGAGAATTTTCAGTAAGCAGGATAGAAAGTAAACAGGAAGTGATGGCTTCAGAGGTCAAAGTGTGTAGGTTTTATCACCATTTTTAGCCAAAAATAGTTAAAACCATATGTGTTGGTTGTTCTTTTGCCATGTTAGAATAATTAATGCAAAACTTCAACTTTCCAGGATAAGATAGATTTGGTGTCGGACAAGGCTGTGGAGAATGGTTGTCTATCCCTTTCACACAGCAGTACAGCTGTATTTCCTATAGCCATATAGGCACATTGATTGGATCTGTCTTTAGTTGTTGATTCTGTTACTCGTTCTGGTGGTCTGAAATAGAAATCTAAAGTTTGCTGTTTTACAGTGGCCACCATATACCCACATTCACAATAAAGCAACAGAATCAGTCAGCTTGAGTCCAGTTGTCCTAACATCGATCAGGACTACAGATGGGTTGTAGGCACAAGCATCATTTCAGGTGTGACCCTCTGGTGCATTATCTGGCTTAGTGATGTGTATAATTTAGTGTAAATTCTGGTTCCTCTGCTGTTTGATAGCAACATGCTAATTATAGAACTTTAACCACTGACAAACAGTGAACATTTTCAAAAAGTGGAGTGAAACTTGTGGAGCACATAGATTAAGCTCTGACACAGTCACATTCAGCCCGAGAGTTGCTACCACAGTAGAGGCACAACTTCTTAATCCTTTTTTTTCTCCTTCTTTGAGTATGTGCCTTGCTGCAGCTACTGTCCCTGTTGTAGATATTGTGGCTTGTGGTGGCTTTCACAATCGTTAGGTTGTCATTTGCTTTTCTTTATAGGCACCTGTAGTCTGCAGATCATGTCTTACAGTGTTTTAGGAGAAGGGTATCTGTGCTTGATATGGGGATGCTTGTAATTCATCTAAATGATATTGCTCCACAGGAGTCTTATTCCCTTATCATGACACTTCTGGTAAGTTTAAATCCTCCAGTGGAGATTTTATGGGGGGCATAACCCCTGGGACTCCCTTTTTTAACCTGTAGAGGAGATAAGAAAGCACCAGCATCATCATTCCTTCTCTGCTGTGGTTTGATTAGCACCTTGGACATCAGAAGGCCAAACTCTGGTCACCAGCACTGCAAGCAGACATTCTGCCATTACATCTGTAGACCAGCAATTTACTTGGATTTTTTTTCCACACTCCGTTCATTTTAACCAGCTATAAGTTTTTTTTTTCTTTTCTTTAGACTGTACGATTTGATTTCTTCAAGCTCAAATACAGCATAGGATAAATGATGGTTGTTCAATTGAAGTAGATGTATCACTACCCAGTTGGACACTTTTTTTCTTCTTTTCGTGAAAGCTTATGTGAAATGTAGGGAATGGGAGAAGTTCAAGGGAAAATACATGTGACTAAATGTGTTTAATGTAATTAAAATTACCCAAGCTGTTGCCTGGGACTTGGGGAGGGTAGGGGGGGTGATCGAACATGTTTTGTTCCTTTCCTCTATGTTAGTTTATGTCCTTGGTATGTGTGTTTCTTTTTTAGGCTGCTTTGGACAAAAAAGCTGCAAATGTGATTCAGTCACACAAAGGCTGTGTTGGGAATCAACTAGGAGCTAGTGGATGTAGGAAATTGCTTTCTGTTTGTGGACTACAGTGCTGTTCCAGCACCTGCATTTCTTTTTTTTCCTTTTTTCCATATCTTTCTGTTATTCCATACAAGTGATGGGTGAGAAGAGCATAGGTTTTGGAGCAGTGCTTAGTGGTTCAGGAGTTTAGACTGTCTTTAATTGAAAGATGTTGGAGACGAACTTCCTCACAAATTAAACTCTGGGCAGAAGTGTATTCAGTGTTGTACATCTTTTTTAGGGGCAGTGTATATAGATTCTAATGGTTTAAAAATCTGGAATGTGTGTGTGTGTGTGTGTGTGTGTGTGTGTGTGTGTGTGTGTGTGAGATAAAGAATGAGCAGTTCTTAATCCATATTGCATGTCTTGGGGCAGATGCACATCCCAAATGTTGCCAAGAATGTGGTATTAAGTGCCAATCCATAGTAGAATTAGTGCTTATTAATAAACTGGACTAATTTAAGAACGTTTTGGATACCCAGATGAATTTAAGTTTACAATCAGTATTAAAAAAAATCTTTCATCTGAAAATGAGGTCCATATTTGATAAGAAGAGATCCATGTTTGATGACCTCTAAGACTTGTGCCAGAGGCATGAGAATCATCTGGTATATTAAACTTTCCAGGTTGCATTTACCTTCCCAGTGAAGGAAAGTGAATGCCATGGTTGAGAGAACATTGCCTTGTGGGTTTTGTTGAGTTTAGTTGTAATTCATTGGCTTTTCTGTTGTCTTAGTTTTAAGCACCAGTTTCATACCGTTGTTCTTGCATGGTAACTACCTGCTTACTGCAGTGTTGATGATGACCCTAACTGACCTGTATTTGTGGCTCCGTTTGAGGCTTGTTTGATACACTGTTGTTTTCTGCATGATTATTTGTGTGTCAAACCATAAAGAAGCAAGTTGTCTTCAGGACAGTCTTTCCTTTTTTGCTTGCTCACTCCCTGACTGATGATCGTGTTGGGCTGATGACTTCAGTCTGTTTGCTGACAGTTGCTCATCCTTCTAACTGAAGGCTCAGCCTTTTTCATCTGTCAGGTGTTGTGCTGAGTTTATTAAAGTGATTGCTTTGATTCACAGCTGTCTAACTGCGTTGTCATTTACTGATAGGAACATATTTCTGAAGAACTTCATCTGATTTACAGAGCAATTTGATTAAGGAAGTACACATATGGAAATCGACTGTGCTTGATGATGGGAAACAGTTGTATCAGGATCTCTGAGTTGTTTAATTGGCCTTAACTTATTTCACAGGTAGCTTTGTGGCACTTTTTATTGCTATCTTACCTTCCTGTGGTATTTTGTTCAACAATGGGTTTATGCTAAATAGAGTGTCAAAAACATTTACTTAAAATACATTGTTGTCTTTGTATCATTCTCTGTTTCAGTTTTTGTCAGTTATTTGCCTCATGACCCATTTGATATGGGATTTTAACATCACTTGCATTTGAAATAGCAGAGTCTGTTATTCACAAGCTCAAATGTGCAGAGTGTTACTATTATTTTGTTTGGCTTTATCTTTATTTGTTCCTTATTTAGTAAATTTGTTTTATTTATAATGCTTAGGTTTAAACACCTTTAATAAAGAGTAATTTGAGTGTTGCAAATGTGATTTGCTTATAAAACACATATTTAACAACTGTTAAATGTTACATTGAAATATTTTTTTTATACATTTTGCCAAGTCATTTAGAAAAAATAGGTGGTCACTTTTGTACGATGTCTGAAAACAGTAATCTTGTTAACGCCATGCATAAGCTAGCCAAACTGCAGCTTCTGCTGTTGTGTGACCTCCAAGGTTGTTCCCTTTGTAGAAGAGTCAACTGTCTTCCACTGCAGCAGTTGTTCCACCATTTCCTTTATAGCACTCAGCTGTGTCACTACTTGATACTCAGTTGTATCCATCAATACCAGTCAAAGTAGTAAAATCATTCATTTCTGTTGCCATTGCATTTTTGCCCTTTTACAAAGTCTGCCCAGATTGCTGGTAAACTAACATCCTGTATTACTACAAAAGCGTCTGTCTTTTCAGCATCAACTGCAAGTGACTGCTACAGCTGCACAGAAGCAAGCCCAACAAGCTGTGTGTCCATTGCCATATTTATTTATTTTATTTTATTTTTGTTGACTGAATTAATTCAGCTAGGTGAATGTCTTATTTTTGGGGGGGGGGGGGTTGTATTTATAAAGCGGGGATAAATTTGGCTAGGACACAAGGGAAGTTAATCTATTCTTTTATGTTTCGTGATATGCTATGTTTAATATCTAGCTAAGTATCAAAGAGCCCAGGCAGATGGAACCTAAGTATAACATCTCATTTGAAAGACAGCATTTTAGTATCCAGCCCCCCATGCCACCTGCAGTATCAACACAGAAATGTATATCTAGTAGTACCTGCTGTAAGGTTAGAACCTACAGCCTTCTAGGAATCAGCAGTGGGTGTGCAGCCTGTTGAGCCCTTTTACTTTGACAATTGCTCTAGAAATCTTCCCTGATGAAAATTAGTGGAATCTCTCTAGTGTTGTACAGTTTACTTATTGACGTACCTCTCAATTTTCCGTGATTTTGGCTCATAATTTTGCTTTGACCCATCTAAAATCATTGATTCTTAATGGTGGCAGATTGTAATCAACAAAAGACATTCTCTATAGTTACCATTTTATTTCACTTCTCTATAGTTACCATTTTATTTCACTTCAGAAAATGCATACTTATTTCTATACGCTTTATTTGGTGGTTGTTTCTTTCGGCTTTTCCCAGTTAGGGGTCGCCATAGCGGAACTCCGGTCCGCTAATGATTGGCAGTAGATTTTTACATGCTGAGTTGCCGGCCCTGATGCACAACCTTCAACGAAGGTACGCCCATTCACGCATGTCTCCACACAGAAGACGCTCTAGCTGAGAATCGAACAGGACAACGTCTTACTGTGAAGCGACAACGCTACCGCAGCACCACCACCGCAGTATACTATACTCTTTATTTGGTCTACTTTCCAAATCAGAGGTAGTAATATTATTTAAAAAAAAGTCCCTGACTTGAAGCCTTTGTCACTGAAAATGTTTGGATTTGTCCTGGCTTCTGGTACTGAGAGGTTGAGAACTGTGCTCCTAGGCAGTATAGATGCCATCTTGGGGCTATCCTGACTACAACAGAGGCATAGTTAAACTTTCTTGCACTGCTGTATACCAAAAAACTTAATGGTTATACTTAGTTAACAGAATGCATATAAATAAAATTAAATATACTACCCATACTTAAAGCTTTTACAGTATCCTGTCCTGTTTATTTTTACCGGTTCGTACTATATCCAGTGTAATACATCTCCTTATCAATTCATTTCCCTTCTGTTCCAGCTCTCCCTCATAAAAACCTCTAACATAATACTGACCTCTTTCACCTTCAGTAGTAGCACCTTTTGGACAACATGATGATTGTAATTCAGAATTATATTTCCTATTTTCACTTCACATTCTTTTTATAACCCTTTTGTGTTTGTTTCCAAGAAAGGTGTCAACAAATAATGCTGAGTTCAAAAATGCATTTGCACTTGGATTCATCAAATGGTGGGAAATTCCTCTTTCTTTGAGCTGTAGAGCCCTTGAAGTTAATTATATTAAGTAAGGGGTGTAGGGGACATTGCTCCTCCATGGGGCGGAGTATCCTTTGAATAAAAACATGGATTTTTAATTCTGCTTCTTATTAATTTTTTTTTTTCAAATTTAAGCAGAATTCAAACTTGTGACTTTGAAAGTGTCTCCTAGAACCCCCATGTCTTCCAATTTGTGAACTGTCTTCAGCCAGTGTTAAATAAAATTAAGAATTCAATACACAGGAGGTTCAGATTCAAAAGTTTACTAGTGTACACCAGGAGGCAAAAAACGTACAAGTACAGAATTTTGTCTGACATGAAACTGGAAGCACACAATTTTATATAGGTTTAACATTCAAGCTATGCCCACCGTACTGACGTGATATGTCACAGGGCATCTACATCACTTTAGCTTACAAGCCTTTATTCATTAAATCTGCTGATGCTGTATATTTTAAAAAACTTTTCCTCTAGATACAATACGGCCTTGCTATCCAGCTGGTCAGTCATAATGTCTTTCTGTAAAGTTACTTGTCCAAGGTTTCATATCAGTTCGAATACAATAGCAGCTTCAGTCTTTTAATGCACGTCTTTGTTCTCTATTACACTTTCTCACACAGCTGCGTGCTATCTTAGTAACACATATACAAGGCCAAATCATTCCAACACGAAAGAGCAGAAGATTTCATTATTTCACACATTTAATTTCCTGACCCAGCAGATAATCACTTGTGAAAAGCATAAACATTAAAACTTGCTAAGCTAGCATTCTGCCAGGGTCAGAGATCAGCTTTGCTTCAAGCCACACTGCAGTTTCAAAACTACTTACATTTACACATGAATTAATCTGTACTGCTATATGATTAATAGAATAAAATGCATTATATACTACTTTGCTTTAAAACTAGCATTTCTCATATATTTAAATACACATTTTTCTAACATTTTCCCCCCTATTAATACTTTTTATTCTATTTTGAAGTATGCATAGTGTCATTTCATCTCCTAGCCTTTTCCACTTAGGATTTTCAGCTAGGTGAGTCATTCAATCTATACTTCAGAAAAAGCGTCATCTGAGATCAATCTTTCAATCTCGATATCCTGGTAAAAAGTTTCAGTAACAGATACATCAATAAAATCTTTGATTAATCTTTTCATGCAGGGAATTCCACAGCAAACACATGCTCCTATTAGGAGTATACCCACACAAATGGCAATCAGAATATTCATTAGGATGGAACCCCACCCCCCAAATAGATTCTGGAAAAAGTCCGTCAGTGGGTTTGGGCCTGGTTCAGTCATGGCTGATACTTGCTGAATTACCTCTAGGTGGTTATTAATCTCATGACGATTGTCAGGAATATAAGCACAGCATTCTTCTTTGATAAGCGCGCACGTACCACCTCTCACCGCTAGGGTGAAGTCAAGAGCCATCCGATTTTGTAGCACAACAGTTCTCATTGCATTCAGTTCATCAGTCACCAGTTCAAGGGCGGAAAAAGTTGCATTACTTATTACTTCAAGAAGTTTCGACAACTTCCTCAGCTCCCAGATCGATTTGACTGCTCCATAGGCTGAGAATATTCCTGCCCAGGATATAGCACTGTCACTCAAGTTCATATGAGTCAATTCGCTTTTGTCTTTTACTGAATTGTGGTCTTTCCAGCCAGCTTCGATCTTTCCAACTGGATTCATAGGTTTTTTAACTGGACCTTCGGATTTTCGGGCTGTTTCTCTTACGTTTCGTATCTTACCCAAAGGTAACCCAAAAATAAACTGCCGGACCAATTCTCAGGTAACCATTTATATGCCTTTTTCCAACAAATAAAATAACAGTTTTCTACTTTAGTACTAATACGCATCAGCCCTGCATGAAACATTTTTTGATCTATAACTGACAATTGTTTAAACAGAACTGGATTTTTTTGAATGTCATTCATAGTTGTTTTCAGTGAGTTCAAATATGAGTCATAATTAGTATTGCAAAAAGTATTGCCATTACTATTCTTAATATAACATCGGTAAGATATGGTTATATTACAATTGCTCCAGCCCACCTGGAGGGTGTCATTTTTGAAAAAACATACAATTCCTTTTTGTGTGACAGGTAAAAATAAAGCTATTTTGTCCTGTGATCTTACAGTTCCTGTATCGAAAAGTAAATTCTCCCAAGTCTCATTTATCCCCAAAGGGACAGCAGACATTATCAGTCCTCCATATGCTGTCGGTATAGCTGTACAAACCCAGCAATTTGAAATGTTCATAGTCTCTGCATATACACGTTTCATGGCTAGGTATGTGTTAAAATTTGGATGCCAGTCTATAGACGTTTCATCACGCCTTCCCACTTTCACTTGTGTGTAGGATAAACCACAGCAAGAGGAAAATTGTCACAATTACAGTTAATAAATGTACACTCAACAAAATGATTATGCAACATCTCTGGGGTTGATCTAAACTTCTATTCGCTTTGTTTTTGGCCATCTCGGTCTGGTTGTATATCAGTCACAAAGTTTTTATCAAGTTGAAAGTTCTTTACCGGTTTACAATGCGTCAAATGAACCCAGGACGTCCTCTCGGCCACTCTAACTGCAGTAGGTGTTGCCAACAGAACCTGGTACGGTCCCTCCCACTTTGGACTCGCCCAATTCTTCCTTTTCGTCACTTTCAGCCAGGTCCACGACCCTGGGGCCAAGACTGCTTCCACCGGTCTGGTCTGTTCCTTATCTGAAAAAGAGTTAAACTGCAAAACAGATTTATTTGTTAACAGTTTCCTCATATAACTAGCTAATGAACTGTCAGCCTCTTGCTCTGCAGGCATGAGAGCTTTCCACTGAGGCACATAATATGCTCTCCCAAAAACCATTTCAAAGGGAGTCAAACCCTTTACATTTGGAACCGTTCTCATACTCAGCAGTGCTAAAGGCAGACAATATATCCAATTCTTTTGGTCTCCTCTACTAGTTTCCTAAGTTTGTTTTTTAGGGTACCATTGTACCTTTCCACCAGTCCTGCTGACTGTGGGTGGTAAGCACAATGGTTCTTTAAGGAGATACCAAAAAATCTCCCAAGCTGGTGAATTGTCTGATTTACAAAATGTGTGCCATTGTCACTATAAATCCTTTCCGGAATGCCAAATCTAGGGATTACTTCTTTTATCAGGGCTTTTGCCACTGTTGCTGCATCCGGGTTTTTAGTTGGTAAAGCTTCTACCCATTTAGAAAACATGTCTACAATAACTAAACAAAACTTTTTCCCTTCACATTTATTCAATTCTATGAAATCCATACAAATAGTATGGAACGGGTATGGTGGTATAGGAAAACTTCCTTGCTTGGTTTTAAATACTCCTTGTGCATGATGCTTGTTACAAGTATGACAAGCTGCACAAATTTTTTTTGTGTAGTTTGTGTATCCGTATGTTTAGAATATTTGATTTACTAACTGTACCATCCCCCCTGTTGAGACATGGCACTGCCCATGGCTCAACAAAGCTGCATATCTAAATAAATTAGACGGCAATATCAGTTTTCCCCACCACAGTGCTTAATCCACTGACTTGACTAGCAGTATATACTTTTTTTTTTTATTTTTCTGATTTATTTTCAAGTCTAAAACTACAAGTAAAAATGTTACATGGACAAAAACAACAAAAAGATGCAAGCAAACCATTCTGCACTGTGCAATACTTTAAACATTCTGTGAAGGAAGTTCATGGGAAATATGCAGATGACCCCATTACAGACATGCAAGTGTTTAGCAACATGGCTTGTGAATGCTTACGGACTTTGTACAACATCTAGGCCAATAAAGCCAAATCTTACTAGTTGTAGATATGTTACTAGTACATGAACATTTTCCATAGGTCTCTTTCAAAGGGAGTGTAAGGTATCACACAGTTAGCTTTGTCTTTTCTTTGTTTTTGTCTTTGTGTTTTTTCTGTGTGACCATTTTATTTGTTTTAGTTATTTGGAAATTTTTTGCAGTCGCCTGTAGTGTTACAAATATGAGTTTTTTTCTATGAGCTAAGAGTTTTCAGACACTAGCAAAAAAGGGTGAAACATCATTTCTGAAGCTGTTTGGGTTTGGTTTTACTTCAGTGCATATACAGAAGTCACAATACTAAAAAGAACACTTGCTTGTTAGTAAGGGGTGGTTTGTATTTTTTCTGTGGCCTTCCTTTGGAGATTTTACAGTATTTTGTTATTCACTGTCTTGAGCAAAGATCGCCAGGCTTGTAGCTTGTCTAGAGAGGTGTACCTTTCCTCCCTACCCTCTTGTACAGCATTACTTAAAACATTTTAAAGAGGATAGGCTCCAGAAATGATCTTTATGATGTTTAATTGGTCGCTGTAACTTCCAAGCCATTAACTTTTCATTTGCAAGCTTCATTTGTTCACCTTAGTATCCAGTGCAGTGCTTCCAGTTTTGAGCTAAATAATGCTTTACAGACAAAGCAAGCAGCATGAGACTCATGTGAGTAGTATAGCCCCCCCCACCCCCAAAGTATGACATAAAAAGGGATATTCTTTTTTTTATGACAGTTATTTACTGTTACGTTATGCAGTCAATAACATTATTGACAGAACTTGTAGATAACTTTTATTTTGATTACCATAAAAAACTCTGTTTTGATTCATGGCAATAAGAAAATCTGTTTTGATTCATATTACTGTCTGCAGTTGCTGCCTTTCTTGTACCTTGGAAGTTAGTTATTCTGAATGTAAAGGTACTAACTTGTTTGTTTGTATTTTGTTTTACTGTTCTTAGGGTGGAACGTTAATAGCTGTTGGCCTTGGTGTTGCAGCTGCATCTTTTGCAGTAAGTGTTTTAAATTCTTTTGCAGTATTTAATGGCATTTTTCATTTTGTGGAAGTTGGTAGACTCGTGGTTGCCCCTATGAAAAAAAAGTAATTTGCTCTGGGACTTATGTGGTAACAAAAAAAAAAAAAAAAACATGAAATAAGAAATACATAAGCATAGATGATTATTGCAAACCAGAGAAGCAGATGACTAAAAACAGTCAGCACAGCTTGTCTTTTGTTAAAAATAATGTAAATATAAAGCATATTTAACCATCATTGCAGTGGATGTAGGTGTTAATTGCTTTCTTGTGATCAAACACTTTTTTATGGTTGTTTATCTGTTTTAAGGCTGTACTGTATGTTAATAAACATTGTTGATGCATGATAACACTTTATGTAGTGATGAATCACACAAAACAAGTTGATGCAAGGTCTTCACTGGCCTTTCAAAGCCACCTTATTTTTGTGACTCCCCAATTTCTTCTGTCTAACTTTTACTGTGTTGCTATGACTTATAGTAAGGTATGCAAGTCAGCAACCTGATGCAAGTAAGTGACAATTAAGAAATATGAATGTGTAATACTGGCAAATACATAAAATGTCTAATGAAATGCATCACTGCAAAGACAAATGTGTCTTAGAGATACTGTAGTAGTTATAGGATAGTAACCTTAACGAGAGAGCTGTGTAAACTATCTTGTACATTTGCTGGATGTGCATAGACAGCTAAGATACTATGCTAAGAAGACTCTTACTTTCAGGAAAGATCAGCTGATATATGTGTGTATATTTTAAGAAATGGAAAATATGTCTGCCAAAAAGGCCGGACAACTGTGTTGTCTTGCTATGATCAAAAGTTGTCTTGCTATGATCAAAATGATAAACCTCTTAAATGCACTTTTAGGCTACATTTAGCACATCAGCTCCAACAGCTTGATTTAGAAATGTTTAGCACAAGATATTTTGGAAGCTACCATATAGTTTGCTAACTACCCCTTTGCAAAACACTACATTTTGGATGCCTAGTCTAGAACAGGACTGATTTTCATATGGCTGAGCTGCAGGGGTTCTTTTAACTTTGTGCTTCCTAGAGGTAACCAAGTACTGCTTGAAATTTTTACCTGGATGAATGGTTTACTTTTATACTTATCCTTCCTGAAGAAGTTAGTACAGTATTGTGAGGTACTTCCATAACAATAAATATTTGAGAGAAGCCACTGCAACCGTAATGCTTCTCTGTAGTCTCTCACTGTGTATTGACTAAAGCGTTTCTCAGTATGTTAGATATTTTGGGTTGAAGCATTAGCTGTTAACCTTGGGGCTGTTTAGTTTTATTGTGCTAATGTGCTGGGGCTCAAAACTAGTTTAAGCTATTAATTTTACCTGCAGTCATAACTCCCAGGACTGACCGTTAATGCACACAGTTAACTATTCTTAATGTACTTATTTCTCTGTCCATTCAGCAGGAATCTGTCTTCTTTCTTTGACTCAGTCATGTCAGACGTAACAAATGGAAGTTTTGTACTGACAACAGAACCAACAAAGATGAAAGACAATCAGCATTTTTCAAACCTTAGAGACTAAAATTGCCAATCTTTGGCACCAGCTGCATAACACAAGGGATGAAGCCATCACTTAGCTCCAGATGACCAGAAGTTGTTTAGTGAATCGGGAGCTGGAAGGTACTGGCTATGAATGGCATGAGTAAATTAATGAGCTTGCCTGTCCGGGAGACGGAATCAGGATTTTGCATGCAGTCTGGACATGCCTTGATAGAGACTGGGTGGTGCCTTCCTGGTTGCAGATGTTTTGTTAAAGTGGCAAGGGGGAACATGAATGTGCTGATGGTGTGGGTGGTGATAACTAATTCTGGTATGAAAAAATCTCTGCATGTACGGCAACTGCAAGGTCCCGAACCAAACGTAATCCAAAGCAAAAAATTGGACCAGCAGACTGTGGCAAGAAACCAATATTTAATATTTAATTCTAAAGACACACAGAAAAACAGACCGGTTTCGGCTTGATAAATCACATAGTCCCCCCCAGCTTAATTATTGATCGAATTTTGGGCATTAGATCTAACAAGGCAGGCTGGCATGAGATGCTGAATGCAAAAGAGAAAAAAATAGATCATTAAGCTGGGGGGGGGGTGGTCTGTTTGCACCTGAACTAAATGAGCACCTTTAATCAGTCACATGATTATGTTGTTTGTATTAGGGACTATATAAGGAGTTGGTTTATTCATGTTCTATACACTGATGAAGGCTATGTGATTTATCAAGCCGAAACCGGAATGTTTTTCTCCTTTGTGTCTTTAGAATTTAATATTAAGTATTGGTTTCTTGCCACAGTGTGCTGGTACAATTTTTTGGTTTGGTGATAACTAACCCATTACACTCAGTTTGCCCAGCTATGGTTTCCTTTCCTCGTGTTTTAAATCTCCTCTTTAGCCATGTTTGTAGTGTCTGCATTCCTGGTTTTTCCCTGTTTTAAGGGGAAATGACAAGTCTCAGAGGCAGTAAGCTGTTGTTCTGTTTTCCTAGAGAAGGAGTGCTCACCTGCAGGATCACTGTAGTATTCTGCTGCAACCACATGCCCCCCCATACATGCAGGAGTTCTGGGAAGGGGAAGGTCTGATTGGCTAATTGAGGTATGCATAGCCGCCTTAGGCATAGGCCATCTAGGCGGCTGTCTAGGGCACCACTGTAGTAGGGGCGCTTTTCCAGTATTTATTTGGTATAGGAAGACCAGGATGGGGGAACTGAGTGGTGTGGTGGGAGCGCCGTAGAGCCCTTTTGCCTAGGGCACCAGTTGACCTAAGGCCGCTCCTGGAGGTATGGGCACTGAACTTTTTTAAAAGCCACAGTTCAAAATGAACAACAAACCCGTGACTTTTATTTTGAAGAAAATGTTAATGAACCATGTATGGTTTTAACCAAATTATACAGACACTGAAATAATTTAGTTAAAAAGAAGTAGTGCTGAAGGTTTTGAAGCGTTGTATGGAAGATGGCATATGAAGAGTTGTATGAAAGGTTGGACACTAAGGAGGGAGAAAAAGACCTGTACCGATTGGCAAGACAGAGGGACCGAGCGAGGAAAGATGTGCAGCAGGTAAAGGTTGTTGTTGTTGTTGTGACTTACGGCTTTTCCCGGTTAGGGGTCGCCACAGCAGAACTCCGGTCTGCTAATGGTAAAGGTGATAAAGGATACTGAGGGAAACAGCGAGGAGAGTGTGTTGAGGAGATGGAAAGAGTACTTTGAGGGGTTGATGAATGAAGAGAATGAGAGGGAGAGAAGGTTGGATGATGTAGGGATAGTGAATCATGAAGTACAATGGATTAGCAAGGAGGAAGTAAGGATAGCTATGAAGAGGATGAAGAATGGAAAGGCTGTTGGTCCAGCTGACATACCTGTGGAAGCATGGAGGTGTTTAGGTGAAATGGCAGTGGAGTTTTTAACCAGATTGTTTAATGAAATCTTGGAAAGTGAGAGGATGCCTGAGGAATGGAGAAAAAGTGTTTTGGTACCGATTTTTAAGAATAAGGGTGATGTGCAGAGCTGTAGTAACTACAGTGGGATTAAATTGATCAGTCACAGCATGAAGTTATGGGAAAGAGTAGTGGAAGCTAGGTTAAGAAGGGATGTGATGATTAGTGATCAGCAGTATGGTTTCATGCTGGGAAAGAGCACTACAGATGCGAAGTTTGCTCTGAGAGTGTTGATGGAGAAGTACAGAGGAGGTCAGAAGGAGTTGCATTGTGTTTTTGTAGACTTAGAGAAAGCATATGACAGAGTGCCTAGAGAGGAGTTGTGGTATTGTATGAGGAAGTCAGGAGTGTCAGAGAAGTATGTAAGAGTGGTACAGGATATGTACGAGGGTAGTGTGACAGCGGTGAGGTCTGCGGTGGGAGTGATGGATGCATTTAAGGTGGAGGTGGGGGGTTACATCAAGGATCAGCTCTGAGCCCTTTCTTATTTGCAGTGGTGATGGACAGGTTGACAGACGAGATCAGACAGGAGTCCCTGTGGACTATGATGTTTGCAGATGACATTGTGATCTGTAGTGAGAGTAGGGAACAGGTGGAGGAGACCCTGGTGGGATGGAGATATTCTCTAGAGAGAAGAGGAATGAAGGTCAGCTGGACTAAGACAGAATATATGTCTGTGAATGAGAGGGAGGATAGAGGAATGGTGAGGATGCAAGGAGTAGAGGTGGCGAAGGTGGATGAGTTTAAATACTTGGGATCAGTAGTTCAGAGTAACGGTGAGTGTGGAAGAGAGGTGAAGAAGAGAGTACAGGCAGGATGGAGAAGAGTGTCAGGAGTGATTTGTGACAGACGAGTACCTGTAAGAGGGAAAGGGAATGTCTACAAGAGGGTAGTGAGACCAGCTATGTTATATGGGTTGGAGACAGTGGCATTGACAAAAAGGCAGGAGTTTGAGCTGGATGTGGCAGAGTTAAAGATGTTAAGATTTGCACTGGGTGTGACGAGGGTGGACAGGATTAGGAATAAGTATATTAGAGGGTCAGCCCAGGTTGGAAGGTTTGGAGACAAAGCCAGAGAGGCAAGATTACATTGGTTTGGACATGTGCTGAGGGGGGATGCTGAGTATATTGGGAAAAAGATGCTAAGGATGAAGCTACCAGGTAACAGGAAAAGAGGAAGGCCTAAGATAAGGTTTATGGATGTGGTTGGTGTGACAGAGCAATATGCAGAGGACAGGAAGAAATGGAAACAGATGATCCACTGTGGCGACTCCATGAGAACAGCCAAAAGAAGATGACGATGAGTGTTGCAGGTTTTGTGGCCATCTAAAAAAACAAGCGAGTCTCAGCATGGTCTCTTTAGCTAAAAAAAACTTAATTTGTTATTTGTAGGCAAGACCACATGTATATGGTCCCAATTTTAAGGGAAGATAAAAGTGAAAATTTGTCACTCCACGTCACATCCATTTTTGGAGGTCTAAGAAATTAAAACGTAAACATTTAGAGCATTTCTAATGCATTTATAGGGCACAGAATATCAAATATGATTTTGTGTGTGTGTGTGAGATAAACATTTGGTAGATGGGCAGAATGTCATAGTTTCCTACCAATGTTATTTGCCAAGTACAGAATTTTAACATTTTTAACTTGTCTACTGTACTAAAGTCAAATAATTAAGGTTGAAATACTGTGTACTGAGCTAGTATGTGGCAGATGAATGTATGGTGTATGTTGTGGGGTTGAAGCTGGTATTTATATGGCCATCATGGTTGATGCAGTTTTCTGACATGTACCTACAGAAATTTCCTTTGAAAGCACATATCACCATTCTTCAAGTTGGTGTGGTTATGTGGTTTGTATATTTTAAGTCTGGGAGTGTGAGGGCTTGCCCTCCCCTGTAGAAAACATTTACTTTAGTTTGATATTGGCTAAGTGTCTCATACACACATGCATATATACATGTATATATGTGTGTGTATGTATATGTGCACACACACACACACATATGTATATATGGTTCCCCTTCAAAACATCTAATTCTCATAACATCGAAACTCAAGACACTGAGGCCATAACATCAAAAACACACAACATCGAATTTCATAACACTGAAAATGTATAACATCGAGTAGTGTATCATCAGACATATAGATGTTATAGTTGTTAATCTTGTGGTATCACTATAAAATGTTGTAGTTTTTATGTATATAGTTATTTATATAGTGTAGGAATTTATACTATTTATATAGTGTTTATTTTGCCAATCTGTACATGTTTTTAGGCCATACAGTTAAGTGATTTAGACACTGTGTACATTCTCTATGGTGAATCCATACAGTGGGGTTAGGAAATTTTTTCCACTGTGGTGCAATCCCGAAGTTGGTAGATTTAATTTACGGGGGGGGGGGGTAGAGCCCCCCACATGGGGGTGCAGGGTGGGCTTGCCCCCTTGCAGAAACTTAGTAAAAAGTGTGTTAGTTTGGTGGTGTTATAGGTAGAGATGATATTTACATGTGCTTTGTAGTTTTCAATGTTGTTGTGATGCAAAGTTTCAGTGTTGTGAGTTTTCGATACGAGTTTTCAGTGTTTTGGGTTTTCGATGTTATGGTCTGTGTTTTGAGATTCAGTGTTATGGGAATTGGATCTTTTGAAGTAGAACTAATATATATATATATATATATATATATATATATGTGTGTGTGTATGTGTGTGCATATACATATATATGCATGTTTAATATATATATATATATATATATATATATATATATATATATATATAGATAGTGTGTGTGTGTGTGTGTGTGTATATATATATATATATATATATATATATATATATATATATATATACGTAATTGTGTGTGTGTGTGTGTATATATGTATATATGTATATATATATATATATATATATATATATATATATACACACACACGCATACATAATATAGAAACTCATACACACAATGAGTTATATATATTTCAGTTTTAGGACAGATTATTTTCCTTTAAAGAATTCTCCAAAATATATTTTGGCTCATATGGCTTGTGAATAATTAAGAATAATAAAAAGAATATACAGTGTAAACGCAAATGCTACATGTTCAAAATAAGTCACATAAACCATTCACAGATAATCATTTAAACTACCACAGAGACGTCTTGAATATTGTGCAGAAAAGCCACAACAGTAATAACATACAAAATTATGCAGATTTGATTATAGGCTTGGGAAGTTTGTCAGGGGAATATCAGATACAAATAAAACCCATTACTATTCCAGTGATATGTAATCCTAGAAAAGTATTTCTAACATTCAAGTAAAGGTGAACAAGAGCTAAAGAAATGAAAAGTTTAGTGCCTTAAGAAGCAGTTATTGCCAAGAAAAGGTGTGAAAAGTAGGGTCTCAGTTGTATAGAAAGATATCATTTCCATTTGTGTGGATCTGCAAAATGCAATTAATGTGGTTAAGCAAGAATGTTATTCACCGCTTACAGTTAAGAATGCAGCTTCAGTAGTGCCAAATGCTTTTTTTATCACTACTAGATGCAAACCAAAGTTTCTGGCAGATATGATTAGATGAAGCAAGCTCCAATTTGTATATATTTAATATACCTTTAAAAATATGCATATTCTTTAATGTTCATTTACTCTTTAATCAGCATTCGTGGTTTTCCAGTTAGCTGTTACTTAAGTAATTGAAGCCTTGGAAGGTGTTTTAAATATAATGTGTAATATGTTGGTGATGGGTCAACTACGAAAAAGAGCATGACAAGAGACTGATATGGTTGCTAAACAGACTGACATTAATTTCAAATTAAATAGATGTTAAATGGACTGAACCCTTCTGCATGCAGAAAAAAAATCTGAGCAGTTGTGAAAGTGCCAAAGCTTGGTAAATATACATTATTCCAGAAAGTTTCTGTGGTTGGTGCATTATATTGCAGTTTGCAACTAATACATCTGACCTAATACCTCCAAGAAAGTTATCAGAGCAATGTATATAGCGCAAGAATGGAGCTGTGAACAAGAAAGGAGTTTTAAAGTGCTCAAGAAACTAGTCATCACCATTACAATCCTGTGATATGAATGAGCCATTTGGGTTGCAAGTAGAAGGCATTTAGAATGTTATAGCAGCTCTGATCCTAGATAAAAATAACCCAGTTGTCTGTGGGTCAAAATATTTACAGGTAATCAGTATGATATGTTCAAGTAGACTAACTACCAGTAGCAGTGTGCTGATGTGCAAAATGTTGTGATTGCGCCTATGGTAGAGTTGTTTTAGTAGAAACTGATCAAAATCTCTTACATATTCAGAAATCCTTGTCGATGCTTCTCTGAGATTGCAGAGAAGTGTGATCTGAAAGTGATGTATAAATTATGCTGGGAGCTATGCCTAGCACATATCCGTCCATCTATCCTCAACCCCTTTTTCCCATTTTGTGCATGGGGTCGGGGTGTCAATTCAACAGTGGCAATCATCTCGAGCCAATGTTTACACCACCAGGTGCCTAGCTCTGCAGTAGTACTTCATCATGACCACGCACTCCAAGCTCACTCGCGTGCACACACACTCGCACATATGGTCAATTTAGAGTGTACAATCATCCTTCTGCATGTCTTTGAAATGTGTGAGGAAACCAGAGCACCAGAGGAATATGCCTAGCACATATGTTGTGTGCAAATAGAACACAAAAGCATCTAGAAGAATTTGAGATTCTTTTGGTAATACTGATGTTCTCAGTAACAGAATAAAAAGTAAATGAGTTTCAAAGCTGTACTATTGAAAGACGTTACATTGAAAAGATGGCCTGAGCTAAAATCATCAATAAAAGAAATTTGATCTTATTTCCCTTTCAAAGGGGAATAGGTTATATCCAAGGCTTTTTATTCAGTGCTGATAAGGTAATAGTTCTCAGTTAGCTAAGAAAAAAGCTATAGTTAAGTGCAAAGAAAGCACCGAAAATAAAATATTTTTGGCTAAGTTTGTAAATAGACATAGAACAAGTAGTATTGAGTGGTGCCATCTGCAGCTCATTCCATAAGAGCACTGCAAAAAAAAAAGTGATAATAGCATATGCAGTTCCAGATCATTCATGGAGGTGACTGGATACATAGAAGCCATGCATTTGATGTATATGGATTATTCCAAATTCCCTGAAATAATCAAGTTGACAGACAGAAGTACAATGTAAGTAATGCATTCAAATTTATGTTCTTGAGAAAATAGATACCTACTGCTTTCATGTGTTAGTGAGCTCAATCTGCAGGTCATGAATTCAGAAGGTTGTGAATGAACTGGAATTTAAAAGCCAAACTCTCTCTAATGCAGTGCAGAAATGCAGAGAACACAGTAGCATAGATAGGACAGGGTGAAAGGGGCAACTGCCCTGGGTGCAAAGTGTTGGGGACATGACCAGCTGATCTTTCTTTTAAATGACGGTATTGCATTTGTGGTGAAACCGGAGTCTTTGACTGCTCTCTGTATGGTCTAAACTTGTTGTTGTTTTTCGGCTTTTCCCGGTTAGGGGTCGCCACAGTGGAACTCCGGTTCGCTAATGATTGGCAGTAGATTTTCACGGTGCCGAGTTGCCAGTTCGACGTTCAACCTTCAACGAAGGCACGCCCATTTATGCATGTCTTTCGAACGCCCACCCAGCCGTGGGAAGGACATGCAGACTCCACACAGAAGGCACTCCCTGCACACTAAAAGTTTAAAAATAGTCTTTTTTTAACTAAAACCTGAGCAGTGTATTGCTGCTTGCATGCAGGGTATAAACTTCTTCAACTGTTTGAAAATAAGAAGTTGTTTGTTTAATTTGTTTTATATAACTAAAGTATAAGCGCTGTAGCGCTCCGTGTAGATATGTTACAAACTGTAGCAACTGTTTGCTACAGTTTAAAAGAAATTAGTTGAAAGTTAGTTGAGGGAGGGTTGATGGCAGGATGCAGAAACAGGACCTGAATGACTGGGAAAGGAGGGTGGAATGTTCTGCATCTGGCCACCTGGCTGGTGCACCAGTATAAGGAACATCTGTTCTTTTTTTGCTCTTCAGTAGAAGAGCTGGGGGTGCATAGATCTGACAGAGTAATAAACTGATCACTTACAATACAATGGTGAGCTTATTATAGTGAAGTGCTTTTTCATGTAGGGGTTAGGGTGATGGTTCACAGTACTGGACCAGGGAGATGAGGGAACAATCCAGACATTAAAGACTCTTATGGGAAAAGGCTGTAGCAAAAGCTGTAATGATTGTCAACTTGCAGTCTTGAAATATAAGAGTACTTAATCTGTTACCACTCTGCTGTTGATTGGCAGAAGGCCTGATTTATCTAAATTGCTAGTACCTGAAAATAAAAATAAAATGAAGAAAATGCTAGAAAGAACTAACAAAAGACAGACTTAGTCTTCTGAAGTTACTATCATAGTAGTATCAGACTTAAAGGTTAGAGAGAATAAGATTCCAAAAGGCATGATAGAGTCCACAGACTGAAACTGAAGTTGTTGTTTAAGCAACTTAATCAAGATCCAATGTAGTGCATTGGGGAAGATGGTTAGTTGTATAGAAGGAATTGCAGACATATATAAAAATCAAGTGTCCAGGACAATGAATAACCAGAAGTGTCACAACCACTCCTTTTCTGAGAAAACAGAGGCAATGATAACTATGTTGGCCAAGATCTGCAGAAATTGTCTCCAAATGAAGCTGTAGTTCAGTAGGAAGTGTCCGAAAGCAAGACCTAGAAGTTCATTGTGAGTACTCTTCAGTACTGCAGATTGCAAAGAAACTAGACAGAGGGGCTGTTAAGAGTTAAAAATACTCTAAGGACTGAAATGTGTTATTAAAAATGTGGTATTTGTACCACATTCTTATTTGATGTCCAAATCCCCTGAAGTGCATGATATAGAGGATTCTGATGGGTTCTCCTATCAGAACTGATGTAGTCTGTATTTAAGACATAGACAGTAAGAAATTCTGCTTAGAAACAGAGTGAAGTAAAGTTTGAGAGGTGAATCTTCACATTCCATGCCAAGAACAGATAAAGTTATAATCAGAGAAATCCGATTATATATTTTTTCTAATGCATGGAATATTATGTAAAAAAGTGCAGGAGTGAGAAGTGTTTTACACTTTGAAATGCTTTGCCCTGCTACACAGACAGCTTTCAAAACCAAATTAGCTCTCTGAAGAACAGACTGCTTTAAAAGCTGCTATACTTGTCTGTGTGAGAAGTGTTTTACACTTTGAAATGCTTTGCCCTGCTACACAGACAGCTTTCAAAACCAAATTAGCTCTCTGAAGAACAGACTGCTTTAAAAGCTGCTATACTTGTCTGTGTCACGTGTTGTTTAGTAATGCAGTAGAACAACGTATCTAGCAGCTTAACTTGTGCTGCTGTTTTGTGATGGAGCAAGACTAGAGCTTAACTGCTCTTAGAGGTGCTTAACAAAACCTTGTTAAGCATATTTCTGATGTCAGAAAGGTACTTGATAAGCATGCATTTTCCATACATCTCTGAAAGTTGCAGTGCTTATAGTGTGAAACCTAACTTAACTCATTAACACCTATGTGATGTGGAATGTTGCACCTCTTCTAGTGGACACACATTGTTACATTCCAAAGCATTTTCTGGGAAATCAACTTAACATTCCACAGAGAACTTTAAATATTTTGTGAACAATAAAAGTTATTAAAATAGTATAAACAGCAATGTTCTAAGTAAAAAAGTCTGTAGATTCCAGGGTTTGTAGATTGTCCACCTTTGTGCAGAAAGATGACTGTTCCCTTTCTCCATTCATGAGGCATGAAGCCTGTTTGGAGGCTACAGTTAAATAGTAATTCCAGAGGCCTTGATAGGTCATGTTTCATGCTACTTAGAATGCATTCTGGGATATTGTCTGGGCCCGTTGATGCAGTGTTCTTGGTCTTAGAGAAAGATTAAGGACCTGTTCGTTAGTAATAGTAATGGGAGTTATATCTAATGATATTTCCTGAGGGAAGGTTGAGGGGGGAGAGAGGGGTAAAGCTGGAGGTGAATTTATCAGCCAGGAGGTTTGCTATATCTTCTGGCTCAATATAGGTGCATTTACAATGAGCTCTGCACACAATTGTTTATTGTCTTTGAGGTTGCGGACATAGCTAAAGAATGCTTTGTGGTTGTCTTTGTCCTGTGAGGCCAAACCTACCTCAGGGGTAAAGCTGGAGGTGAATTTATCAGCCAGGAGGTTTGCTATATCTTCTGGCTCAATATAGGTGCATTTACAATGAGCTCTGCACACAATTGTTTATTGTCTTTGAGGTTGCGGACATAGCTAAAGAATGCTTTGTGGTTGTCTTTGTCCTGTGAGGCCAAACCTACCTCAAATTTTGCTTTGGTAGACTTTATTTGTCCTCAGAGCTGTTTATTTAGTTTGAGAGTGCTTTTATCCTGCTGGGTGCTGCACCTCCTAATTTTTGCCATGATTTTCTTCCTCCTGTATACATCCAATTGATTTTCTGATTCCACCACGGTAACTTGTTTTGAGTTAGTTCAGCACTTCTTCCTGGTGGGTACAGCTGCCTCTATGCAGCTATTAACATGCTTGTACAGGGTTTCTGTGAACAGTTCTGCATAGGCAGAAGTGTTCTCAGGCTTTATGGGGGCTTGAAATTTTGCCAGGTTCTCACTTAATAGCAGGAGGTTAGCCTTAGAATAGTTCCTGAATATTCTAGGTTTAGATGGGGGTCCAAGTTATTTATTATTTATTTAAGTTTGATGACCGGGCAAGTCCACTGGGCCAAGAAGAGCCCGTTTTCAGTGGAGGCCCAGGGAGAAAAGCTCCACAATAATTGCAAGTTACATTTCACATGTTACAAAAGGACATAGTTCATGCAGCCAATTAAACATTTACAGATACGCTCCATGATATTTGCAATTGGCTTGTCAGAATGTTGCAAAAATGAAAAGACATAATTCAGTACAGAAATTTCAACATTTACATAAAGTGAATATTTTTGTTATAAACTTGATTGTAGGTTTAACATTTCAAAATATATAGCTATTAGCCATTAGGTTCGGAAATTATGCATGGAGAGGGTAATCGGAGAGTATAGTACAATAGATGTTAGAGAGAAAATTAGTTTTTGGTAGGGGAGGGATTGTTTTGGGTGGGATGAAGTAATAGTAGAGGTAGTTGGATGAGTCAGTACAAGATGGAATGAGGGGGAGGGGTTTAAGTTGGAGCATGGCAAGGGCATTCCCATTTGGAAGAAAGATGAGAGAGTAGCTGAGATTTGAAATTTGTATGGTTAAGTAGGTTGTGTAGGTGTGTGGGGAGAGAGTTCCACTGTTTAGCTAAGGAGTGGGACAGCAGTAGATGGCCAGGAGGTCGTGCAGGTTTGTGGACCTGAAGGAGATTTTGTTTTTTGGATCTGAGTGAGTGGTTGGGAATGTAAGGTTTTAAGGAAGTAGCGAGAGCTGGGCAGTTGGCAGGTGTAAAGATGAGCTTGTAGTCAATGGTGAGTTGTAGGTAACTGAGGTAGTTGGGTAGTTCAAGCCAGTTGAGGGTGAGGAGGGAGTAGCAGTGGTGGGATGAGTTTTTTGAATTGGTTGCAAATTTGGAGATCTTATGGTAGTAGGATTCAAGTTTGGACTGAAGGCCAAGAAGGGACATTGCTGAAAAGAGGGGCACCATACATAAGGGAGAGGAGTAGCAAGGTGGATGCAAGAGATTGACGGGTAGAGGGGCTTAGAAAGTGGTTGTGCCTGTAGAGGAGACCTAACCTTTGGTGGGTTTTTTTGATTGCAGAGCGGATGTGGGTGTCAAATTTTAGTTCTTCATCAATAATGATGCCAAGAAGCTTGGTGTTGGGAACGATTTCAAGGAAGGTGTTTTGGCTCTGTATTGTGGATGTGGATTTGTCAGTGGAGTTTTTGGTATGAAAAAAAAACATTAGTTTGGTTTTATTTGCATTTAGTGCCAGATGGTTAGACTGCATCGAGGTTTCTGTTTTGGAGAAGGCTAGTTGGGTTTTTTGCTAGGAGCTTGGAGCAGGAGAAGGCTGAGCAGATGATTTCTGAGTCATCTGCATATTGGATGATATATGAGTCTGGGATGGATTGGTGAAAGTTGTTAATGAATAGGTTGAAGAAAAGAGGGCTAAGAACAGAACCTTGTGGGACACCTGTGGATGTGGGAAGGAAGGGGGAGGTTGAAGTTTTTTCATTGGACGGCTTATTGGTGGTTGGACAAGTAGCTGGAAAACCAGGCGATGGTGGTGGGAGAGGTGTAGGGGGGAGAGTTGGGATATAAGTAGGGTGTGTGAGATGGTGTCAAAGGCCTTTGACAGATCTAGGAATAGTGTGGATACGAACTTGCCGGAGTCACGTTCGAGGTTTATGGTTTCAAGAAAAGAAAGAAGGGTGGAGCAACAGTCGCCAAACAGAAAACAATCAGTGAAAAGGTTAGCAACTACAGAAATAGGGCAGCCTATCGTTTTGGTTTGAATGTTACCTTTCTGTTTGTTTTTATTATTTATGCACCAGTGGGGAGCTGGAGTTCACTGAGAAGTAGGAAAATAATGTAGTTATGCCAGGGTTTTAGAAAGGAACATGCAGTAAATTATGACTTAATAGAGTACTAATTAAAAAAGAATGGAATATGGTATAAGCGAGTACACTTCTAGGGATTCCTATAAAGCAAGGGCAGAAAAGCCGAGTCAAAAGATGGTGCCTTTCTACATCAGGGTTTTTGATTCAATATGCAAGTACAATCATAAGTACAAATAAATTATTTTGGTTAGTTCAGGGGTTGAACAAGGCACAAAACCGACAGCGAGGGACGTCATGGTCTGGGCCTAAGCAAGGAATGCAGTACAAATGAAAATCTTTATGAGGTATTTGCTTTCCACAGGTAAGACAATTGTTAACTTTTACTGACATTGGTTGGAGCAAGAAAAAAGACCCCCAGTGGGGTACTTATCTTTTTTTAGAAGACTTCGGTTCCGAAACTCGAAAACGAAAATTTCAGGAGTTGGCCAACCAGCACTTGCGAACTGCTTCTGCTTTGGGCACCGCACGTCAAGAAAGACTGATGTAATGGCATCGGCTGCATGTTTTATACCCCTGATAACCTGACGTCATGGAAGAAGAGAGAGCATCCAACGCAGGAATCCAAGACTCTGGTATTCAGGCTGGCTAAGGGCTACCTGCAGGCAGATACTGCAACAGTGAATACACTCAAACATCTACATTTATGGTAAGTTTACACAACTGTACTTTGAACACACTACTGAGGGATGCCTGTGGGGCAGACAGAAACAGAGTGTAGTCAGGCAGAGGTTTTTAGTATTTAAAGATGGCGCCACAGCTCAGGGGAGGAATAAGTAAACTCTCAAGAGGAAAAGGGAGGAAATAGAAAGGATTGACGGCTGGGAAGCTTACAATAAGATTATGTTAGGAGACAGAGAGAAGGGGGGGCTAAGAGCCAGGGCTTGGTGAAAGCTGTGAGAAAACAGGATGTTATGTAGTCCTATCTCGCCTACATTCTTACCCGTGGGTTGCTCCGACTCGGCCGATTTTACTAGCTCAAAGTCTCTCAGTGGCTGGGTTAAGAGGGTATCCCATGGTGCACTGATCCATATCCCCAGATCTCGTTTGCCGCTTGTGTAGCTCGGACGTGGTCTCACTTGGCTGTGGCGAAGTACCTTCTTTTTGCTATTTCTCTTAGAGAAATTTGATTGTTCATACCCAAAAGCTATTTTCATAGCTATTTCTTGTTGCTGTCGTTGTGTGATAGTTGTGTTTTTGGTATCCCTAACTGTTCCAGTGGGCGAGGCCCGTTTTAGTTAGAGGACCTAGTCCTCCCCTCTGTTGTTATATAACTTTTGTGTGTGATTGTGTTTTCGCTGTGTTCCTTAGAAGAACCATTTCAGTTAGAGGTTCTTAGAGTGTGTCTAGTACTATTTTTTCTGGTGTTCCTAAAGTGTGTGTTCTTCCCGCCCTTTTTGTAAGTTGTGTCTAGGTGTTTTCGCTAGCATTAGTTATAAAATGTCTAAGGATCAGAAGGAGCATAAGCCTTCTGGCTTTAAAAAATGTTCCAAATGTGGATATAAGATGTCCATCACGGATGGACACTCTGTGTGTGTTTACTGCCTTGGAGCCATCCATTTACAGGAGTCGTGTAGCTTTTGCCACGCGTTCAGTGCTAGGGTGCTCCAGGAGAGAAAAAATTAATTGATATTAAAGGGACTTCTAAAACCATAATTTGAGGAAGCTATAGACTCTGCTTCTAGTCCTCAGTCAAAATCTAAAGCTTCCAAGGCTAAGAAAAGGTCTCCGGCTCCATCTGCCACTTTGGAGCCTCCGGAGAAGATTACTGTTTTGGACTCTACCTCCTCGGCTCCACTGTCCTCGGGGCCGTAGGAGGTATCAGTGTTAACTGAAGCGGCGTCGGCTCCTATTATTCTTGAACCCATTCGGAGCCAGTCGCCCAGTGTGAGGCATGGTTCACCTGACAAGAGATCCCAATCTCCATCGCTCTCCTCCAAATCCTCCAGGCTTTCTGATTTGGATGTTGATAGGGTGGTGCACAGGCTCCTGCAGTCACCAGTGTTGGACAAATTGTTCTCGGCTCTGGAGCCAGTTCCTATGACCGTTTCAATGATTCCTCCTCCGAGCACATCCTTGTCGTCGGAGCCGGTATGCTTCACTCTGAGTGATGTTCCTGCGCCAGCTCCGATACCCCCTCTGGGTCTATCGGTGCTGACCTCGGCTCCGACCATGTCTGTTCCGTCCATAGGGTTCGAGACTCTGGTCTCTTCGGTCAGGCCTGAGGGGGATACTTCAGGACATCTGTCGGTTCCGAGTCTCCCATTCGGTGCATCGGCTTGTGGGACCCCGGTCCCGGTCGTGGCCTCGGAGGCCGGTCGGTCCTCGGAGTCGGGGGGACCTGCCTTCGAGGCCATGCGGAGCGCGCTGGCCAGATCGTCAGCTACATCACCCGGATCGGTCATTCCGTCCCCCACCACCCCGGCGAGAGCGTCTGACACTCACCTATCCATGGACTGTAGAGCGCCAGGCCCTAAGGATACCCCGACGAGCGGTCCCCAACTTTCTGAGGGTCTCCCAGAGTCCGTGCCTGAGGAGCCTCCTAGAAAGAAATTGTGCAAGAGGAAGCACACAGACTCCCAGGATGAGTCTCTCACCTCCGATACTGACCTCGAGGAATCGGAAGGGTCCCCCAAGTCTTCCTCTGATGATGTTTCCTTCTCTGATATCCTGGTGATACTGAAACAAAGAGGAGACTGGCCTTCCAAAACTCCTTCCGAGGAGGAGTCGGTATTCCTTAAGGCTTTTGGCACTCGACCCTCCACCTCCTGGGTGTCTCCACCCTACGACTAACTTCTTGACCTCATTTGTCGAAGAGTGTGGGAAAACCCTGATTCTGTGGAGCCCGTGCCCGGGTGTCCCAACAAATTCCTGTCCGCACCCCATGGCAAAGAGTTTCTGTCAAAAGGAGTCCCTGTAGATGCCATAGTGGTGGCGGCAGCCACCCAGAAGGAAGTTGCAGAGTCTTCTTCATCGGTCCATCCTCCTAACAAGGAGTCTAGAACCAGGGACCAGTACGGGAAGCGGACCCTATCTTCAGCAACCTTCATTTTACGGTCGCTGAATTATTTGTCTCACTTCACTCGGCTCCAGAGAGATCTCCTCAAAGAGTTGGGAGATACTCTTGCGGGTAACATACCTGAGGTGGTGGCCCAGACGGTCAATGCACAGGATGTTCATCGTGCTATGCTGCTGCAGTCATCACACTTGGGTTATCCTGCCGTCAGGCAGTCCCGCAGTCGGCCTGAATTCCAAAGCCTTGGTCCGGCATCGGTTGTCGTCGCTTCTTCCCTGATGTCAGTGCGGCAGGGGTATAAAAGAGACAGCCAACGCCATTTTCTCCAGTCTTTCTTGCCATGCGGTGTCCGAAGCAAAAGCGGTTCGCAAGTGCCAGTCGGCCAGCTCCTGAGATTTTCGAACAGAATTTCAGCCGAAGTCTTCTATAAAGCTAAGTACCCCATTGGGGAAACTTTTCCTGTCTCAGACCGATGTCAGACAAAGTTAATAATTGTATTTCTTGTGGGAAGCAAATACCTCATAAGGATTTTCATTCTTATTGTATTCCTTACCTAGGCCCAAACCACGACGTTTCTGGTTGTCGGTTTTGTGCTAGGTTCAATAAACGCACTATTAAGCGTCTGGCTGATACCGCCCGACATTATTTTGGCAGAAAATTCAACTACATTATGTCGTCGGAACCTCTGACAACCGCTATGTTTAAAAAATGCAAGGACAAAGACCGGCAGCCTAGACCTAGACCAGATACCGAGGTCTCGGTTAGGCCTGCCGCCGGATCTTCGGTATTCAGTGAGGCGCTTACGTAGCCCCTGACTACCGCAGATTTAGAAAATACGACTACCTCTCAGTCAGAATCTACTGGGCCACTGGAGCCGGTTCCTCCTCAACTCGCGGACGCCAGCCCTGGCGGTGATCCGGAGACTATGGACAGGCCTTCGGTTTCAGAAGGCGTCTTTAAACTGACGACTCTCTCCATTAAGTCATACGCTAAGCTTCCAAAGGTTAAGAAACTGGGTCCACAGACTCCCACACAGGCCCCTATACCTAAAAAACAGATGCTCAAAATGGCGGAGGACCTGATTACCCTTATCAGAGGTTCCCAGCCCCCTCCTGACAAAAGGCCTAGACTGGAGGAAGATTTACTTCCTTCTGACCAGGAATCCATTTCCTCAGCAGACTCTGAGGAACAGGATTATCCTTTCCCTCTCTATGAAGACTCAGATGCTGAGGAGTCTATTCCCTCTGTTTCCCCCCCTGAAGACTTCTCTTTTGGGGAAACCCTGCACACCATGAGAGAGCATTTCCACTGGGAAGGACAAGATTACTCTGACTCCAAGAAAAGACTCCGTGAGTTTCTTCTTCTACCTCAGCGTAGACCCCTAGCCATTCCTCCTGTTTTAGACATCCTGGATGATGTCTACACTGAATCCAGTCTAAATCCAGATTCCTTACCTCCAGCACCACCTAAACCAGACAGATACTATCGTGTCCCTGACTCTCACAAGTTTTTATATAAAAGCCCTGCTGCAGACCCAGAAACCATTTCCCAGGGTCCCAAAGGGGTTAAGGCCTCTACTGCTAAGAATCCACTACCTGCAGAAAGAGATTCCAGGGCATTAGAAAGATTGGGGGAAAAAGTGTATACCTCTGCCACTTTGGCCATGAGGGCTTTAAACTGCCAATTCCTTATGATTAAATACCAGCAGTACTTGCGTACTCAGTTAAAACAGAAAATGATCCCTCAAACAGATCAACTAGATTTCAAAGGGATGCAAGATTTGTTGCATGCAGCAGAACAAGTGGGAAAACATACCTTGCAGTGTGGTTTTGATTCTTTGGAGGCCTCATGTAGAGCAGCAGTCACAGGGTCTGTAATACATAGACATGCTTGGCTAAAAGAGCAGACCTTACCAGAACATGTCAAAGCAAAGTTACTGGATGCTCCACTGCAAAAGGATGCGTTATTTGGTGTCAAAGCAGAGGAAGTTTTAAAGAAGATGGAAGAAAAGGCAAAATCAATGCAAACAGTTAAAGATTTTTTACAGGTACAACCTCCTCGCTTCAACAGAAACTGGCCATCAAAAAACTGGTCCTTTCCTGCTTCAGACAGACCCCAAAGGGGCAGGTACAGACACCCTAGGGGCAGAGGCCAGGCACAAGGTACCTTCAGGCCTAGACAATGGCAAACAACAAATCAAAGAGGGGGAAACGACAGATCTCAACCCTTCAGAAAACAAACTCAGTGACTTTCCTCTTCGCCTGCCAAGCAAAATTGCCCAGGCAGCACCTCTAGGAGGAAAACTGGCTCTTTTCCCACAAAATTGGCACTTCATAACAAAGGACAAATGGGTTCTGGATATTATTACCCGAGGCTACAGATTTCATTTTCACACTTTACCACGGATAAGAGACATGCCAAATCTGCCAACAAACCAATGGGCAGAGGCACAAAAACAAATTTCAGCTCTCATGAACATGCAAGCAATTCAAAAGGTACCTACAAAAGAGCAAGGTCAAGGATTTTACTCGACTGTTTCTAGTACCAAGAAAGGACAAAGCCTGGAGACCCATCTTAGACCTTTCAATTCTAAACACGTACCTGGACATTCCAAAATTCAAAATGCTCACACTACAGCAGCTTCTTCCCATGCTGGGCAAGGAGTCTTGGCTGGTAACGTTGGTCCTCCAAGAGGCATACCTGCATGTCCCTATCAGACAAGATTGCAGAAGATACCTCAGATTTTTGGCAGGCACAACGCATTATCAATTCTCTGCATTGCCCTTTGGCTTATCTACTGCGCCCAGAGTATTTACGAAATGCCTGGCATCAGTAATTGCATACTGCAGACAGCGAGGAATACAAATTTATCCATATCTGGATGACTGCCTGATCCAAGCGGACAGCAAAGACATCCTACTACAGCATCTGGCATTTGTAACAAAGTTGCTAAGTTGCCTAGGGTACACAGTAAACAAAAAGAAGTCAAAACTAATACCCTCACAAGAAATAATTTTCCTGGGTGCCAGCTTAAATACAACGGCCCAGATGGCTTACCTCACGCCAGACAAGCAAAAACAACTGGCTCAGTACTTCAAAAAGATGGCAACTTCTACCCAGCTCACTGCAAGGAAATTCCTGCAGGCATTGGGGTACATGGCATCCTGCATTCAACTAATTGCATATGCAAGGCTGCATATGAGAAAACTACAATGGCACCTAAAAAGTGTATGGTCCCAACACAGACACAGCCTCGAAGCAAGTATAACTCTCATTCCCTGCCTTCAAAAAGAGTTTCTATGGTGGGCTAAAGCATGCCAAGCAAACAAGGGCCTTCCTTTTGTCTCACCTCCAGCAAACCAAACCTTGACAAGAGATTCATCAGACTACGCCTGGGGTGCACACATGGCAGGACAAAGCATACAGGGCAAATGGTCTGCAAACCAAAGGCAACTACACATCAATCAAAAGGAGATGCTAGCTGTAAAAAATGCACTAACAGCCTTCAAGGACCTCTTGCATCCAGGACAACTTCTAATAAGGACGGACAACACCACAGTTATGTGGTACATAAACAAACAAGGAGGAACGCACTCCTACCCACTATGCAGACAGGCAATGGACTTGTGGAACACAACATTAACTTACCAAGTACAACTGCAAGCACAATTCCTGCCAGGAAAAGAAAACATTTTGGCAGACAAATTAAGCAGAAATTTGACAGACCCTCACGAGTGGAGACTACACCCACAAGTATTCTCAATGATAACTCAAAGGTGGGGACCACCAGACATAGATCTGTTTGCCTCACCCAAAAATTGCCAGCTACAAAAATTTTGCACAAGGACTTATCATCCCGTGGCCTGGAAAGTGGATGCCCTGTCATTCAGTTGGACAGCATTGTCAGTCTACGCCTTCCCACCTCTGCCTCTACTGACCCAGGTATTACTGAAAGCCAGATCAGAGAGACCACAAATGATCCTCATTGCTCCTGACTGGCCACGTCAACACTGGTACCCACTACTACGAAACTTGACTTGCAGCCCTCCATGGATCTTGCCTCAATTCCCTCTGCTGTTAACCCAACAAAACTCTCCGATCCTTCACAGTCAACTAAGGACCTTAAATCTAGCTGCATGGAAAATACCTTAAATTACCAAACAACACTTCTCTCAAAGGATGTCCAGAATGTCATTTTGGAGGCCAGGAGGCCCAGCACCAGAAAAACTTACTCAGACAAATGGAAAAGATTTTGTGTATGGAGCCAGGCCAGAAGCCTAAATCCTGGCATCCCAAATATTCCGCACATACTCCAGTATCTAACTGAGATGCTACACAAAGGCCTTTCTTTCTCATCTATAAAGATCCATGCTTCAACCATTTCAGCTCAATATGATACGGTTCCTCCCATTTTCTCTCATCCTTTGCTAAGGCAGTTTCTCAGAGGGCAAAAAATATAAGACCCCCCAGAAAGCCACCAACTCCAACTTGGGATCTAAATTTTGTTCTGGAAAAGTTAACACTTCCTCCTTTCGAACCAGCCTTTTCAGCAGAGCTTGAATAGTTGTCATGGAAGACAGCCCTGCTGCTAGCTATCACCTCAGCATGCAGAGTCTCAGAACTGCAGGCACTTATAGCAGTGGAACCTTTCATCATTTTCCATCAGGACAGAGTATCTTTACGTGCCAACCTTTCCTTCATGCCAAAGGTAGTATCCAGTGTGGCTCTCAATCAGACCATACACTTGCCCACCTTTTATCCAAACCCACAGAATAAAGGAGAAAGACTCCTTCACTCTTTGGACATTCACAGACAGTTACGTTACTATTTGGACAAGACAAAGGCCTTCAGAAAATCTGACCAACTCCTTGTATCCTATGCACCAGGCTCAGAAGGAAAGGCTATTTCAAAACAGACCATCTCCAAATGGATAGCACATTGCATCCGCTTTTGCTACTCACACCACGGGAAAACAGTGCCTGCTAGTATTAGGTCTCACTCTACCAGGGCTACAGCAATCTCAGCAGCCTTCCTCCGAGGAGTCCCAACAAAGGACATTCTGGAGGCAGCTACCTGGAGTTCAGTGCACACCTTCACCAAGCATTACCACCTTCCTCTATACTCAAAAACCATAGTGGGGTTTGCCACTGCAGTTCTGCAGGGCATCTTAGCTGCACCTAACCCAGTTTAGCTCCTACCACCCAACCATAGATTTGGGACTCTACCCAAGTGTGATGACTGCAGCAGCATAGCACGATGAACATAGTACAGTTTTGTACCTACCATAAATGTAGATGTTCGAGTGGTTATGCTGCTGCAGTCCAGGTTACCCTCCCTCCATCCCCTCTACCTAACAAGGCTTTTCTTATACCTCCATGTACTTCAACCTTTGGGATGCATGTCTATATGGTGTATTTGCTTACAACTAGTACCATTGTTTTGCACTAAGGTATGTTTTGCAAGCTTCTTATTTTGCCTTCTTAGTTTGGGGCACCTGACATCTGGGACAAGAAAAACTAAAGAAAATGGCGTCGGCTGCCTCTTTTATACCCCTGCCGCACTGACGTCAGGGAAGAAGCGACGACAACCGACGCCGGACCAAGGCTTTGGAATTCAGGCCAACTGCGGGACTGCCTAACGGCAAGATAACCCAAGTGTGATGACTGCAGCAGCATAACCACTCGAACATCTACATTTATGGTAGGTACAAAACTGTACTTTTCTACCCTCAACTCCATCGCTAACTCATCCATGCAGGTCATTTCGTATGCAGCCGAGGGAGCGAGTAGGGCAGCAAGCTCAGGGGTTGCCCTTAGAAGGCAAGCCTGGCTGCGCCTGTGTCACTTTGCGGAGGCCTTCAATTCTTCCTTCACTGACGCCCCATTTGACAGTTCCTCCTTGTTTGGGACCAAAGTGAAAGACACCCTCGCCAGGTGCGAGCAAGAGGGAAAGACCCTGTCTGCCGTAGGGGTCTGTTTTTCCCTTCCTTCTAGGCCTTATCCCAAGGCCCAGCGGGGGATGTGGTTCAAGAAATCACAGAGGTTGTTTCCTGCCGCAGAAGGTGAACCCCCCCTCCAGAGACAGGGAAGGGTGGGTTACTCAGGGAGATGTCGCCCCAGAGGCAGAGGGGGGCCCCCGCAATTCCGGAGACCGCGACTCCTTTCGTGGCTCTCCATACTTTCATTCCTGAGGGTGTGCCCGACTGTGCTTATCCGGAGCCAGTCGGGGGTCGAATCTCCTTATATCCGGAAGCCTGGGAGAGCATTACCCAGGACCGATGGGTATTAAGGATAATTTCCGGAGGTTACCTCATTCCATTCTCTTCAGTACCCCCGCCAGTCAGAAAAATCCCAGACGTTCCACCCAGTCAAAGGGATCAAGCAGCCTCAGAGGTCTCTCAGCTGCTAGAAAAAGGAGCCATCCAACAAGTCCCCTCAGGCCAAATCGGATTAGGGACTTACTCAAGATTCTTTTTGGTGCCGAAAAGAACAGGGGAACTGAGACCCATACTAGATCTCAGTCAACTCAACAATTACGTACACAAGTCCAAGTTCCATATGGTCACACTACAATCGATTCTCCCATTGTTGGGAGAGGAGGTATGGATGTGCTCCATCAATCTCAAGGATGCTTACTACCATGTCAAAGTGGACAGAGCATCCCGGAGTCACCTACTCTTCCGGCTGGGAGCCAGTCACTCCCTGTTTCGAGCCCTGCCCTTTGGTCTCACCACAGCCTCCAGGGTGTTCACCAAATGTATGGCAGTGGTGACGGTTGACTTGAAACGTCAGGGATTCCAGGTGTTTCCGTACATGGACGACTGGCTCCTCCCCGCCCCCACTGGCATCAACTAGTTCAGACCAGGGACGCTACCATCAGTCTATGTCACCAATTGGGCATAACAATAAACTGGGAAAAATCTGCCTTATGGCCCTCACAGCGTGTCACCTTTATAGGAGCAGAGTTAGACACCATTCGAATGCGAGCATTCTTACCATAAGAAAGGATCACAGTATTGCAACAACAAATACACTTGCTGATGCCCCTGAGACAAGCGAAGGCAAGACTGGTTCTACAACTCCTAGTGACCATGGCGGCAACTATCATGTTGGTCCCTCTAGCGAGATTAGACATGAGACTTCTTCAATGGCTCCTCTTTGTCCAATGGTCTCTCCAAAGACTCCCACTAACTCATTCCATCTTACTCGCAGACAGGTGCAAGCAGGACCTCCATTGGTGGCTGTGCACCAACAATTTGAACGGGGGAAATCCCTTCGTTCCTCCCGTCCCTGTTGCCACGGTGACCACGGACGCCTCCCAGATGGAGTGGGGGGGCATTATCTCAGCAGGACAGTCCAAGGCACGTGGCAGGAACATGAGATACATTTGCATATAAACGTCTTGGAGATGAGAGCAGTGCTTCTTGCGTTGCAGGCACTTCAGGAAGTTCTTCCTCTAGGGACTATTGCGATACACTCAGACAACATGTCAGTAGTGTGATATCTCAACAAGCAAGGGGGAACCCAGTCTTACCCTCTATGCAGAGAGGCTGTGCGAGTGTGGCATTGGGCAATAGCTTCCCAATGGTTTCTGGTGACAACGCACATTCTGGGGAAGTCCAACATAATAGCGGACAGGCTAAGCAGAGCGATAGTTATGCCTTACGAGTGGTCCCTGAATCGCCTGGTTGCAGAGCGAATCTTCAGCAGATGGGGTCAGCCTTGCTGCGACCTTTTTGGCAGCCCACTCAATGTGAAATGCAGCAACTACTTCACGCTGATCCCCCCACAGGGGGAATCATCCAGGGACGCTCTGGTTCACGATTGGCCCTCCGGTCTGCTTTATGCTTTCCCTCCGTTTCCCCTCCTCTCAAGGGTGATTCAGAAAGAGCAATCCTTGGGAAGAAGAATGATTCTGATTGCCCCACACTGGCCTCGTCAAGTATGGTTCCCCTTTCTTCAACCATACATTGTGGACACTCCTTTGATTCTGGACCCTCTACCAGATTTACTGACACACATGTCGGGACAGTTCCACCCCTCTCTGAGGACACTCGGTTGACAACCTGGCTACTCCACTTCCATCGCTAGTCAGATGTCATAATTTTTCACCGGAAATGGTCCATATATTATCGTCCTCTCATAAGCCATCCACTAGAAAGATTTACTCTAGCAAATAGAAAAGGTTCTCTATCTGGGCTCATACTAGAGGCATTGATCCTTACACAGCTCCAATAGATTCAGTTCTGGAGTTCTTGTCTATGCTGTTCTATCAGGGGTCCGCATCAGCCACCATCAAAGTTCAGCTGGCGGCTATATCTAATTTCCACGTAGCGAATGAACCTAGTCTCATGGCACACAGACTATGCAAAGCATTCCTTAAAGGTACTCTGTTGCTTCGTCCCCCAGTGTTCGAACCTGTCATGCCCTGGGATCTCAATTTTGTTCTTCAAGGCCTTACTCTACCACCATTTGAGCCTGCAGCTACCTGTGAATTAAAATTCTTGACATGGAAAACAGTATTCTTAACAGCAGTCACTTCAGCAAGGCGGGTCTCGGAAATTCAAGCCCTCTCCATCAAACCCCCATATTTAATCTTCCATAAAGATAGGGTCTCTCTTAGACCAAATCCCTCGTTCCTTCCTAAAGTGGCTTCTGTGTCTAACATGAATCAGCATTGAGCTGCCTCTGTTCTTCCCCCATTTTTCTAACAAGGCAGAATTTAGATTTCACCAATTGGATGTACATAGACAGTTATGCTTCTATCTACACCGGACAAAAGATATCCGGAAATCTGACCAACTCTTTGTCTCCTTTTCGGAAAACCGATTGGGTTCTCTGGTATCCAAGGTCACGCTGTCTAGATGGATAGCCAGTTGCATCTCTTTCATCTATCAGGCAGGAGGTAAAAATTTGCCATTTCCAGTCAAGGCACATTCTACGCGGGCTGTTTCTACATCCACAGCCTATCAAGCTAGATTGTCAATGGATGATATATGTGCTGCAGCTACTTGGGCTTCTCCTCACACCTTTGTTTCTCATTACAAATTGAACGTGGTCTCCAGGGTCAGATTTTCCTTTGGCTCCACAGTTCTCCGGAGTATTTTCCTATGAGCCACCCAGGATGTAGGTGCTAGGGACGCTGTCCCACGGGTAAGAATGTAGGCGAGATAGGACTACATAACATCAAGAAGATGTTCATCGTGTTACCCTGCTGCAGTCATCACACTTGGGTTATCCTGTCGTCAGACGGTCCCGCAGTCGGCCTGAATTCCAAAGTCTTGGTCTGGCGTTGGTTGCTGTCGCTTCTTCCCTGACGTCAGTGCGCCAGGGGTATATAGGAGGCATCCCACGCCATTTTCTTCAGTCTTTCTTGCCGCGCGGTGCCCGAAGCAGAAGCAGTTCGCAAGTGCCGGTCGGCCGACTCCTGAGATTTTCGAAGTCGAATTTCAGATCCAAAGTCTTCAATAAAGCTAAGTACTCCATTGGGGAAACTTTTCTTGCCTCAGACTGATGTCAGAAAAAGTTAACAATTGTATTTCTTGTGGGAAGCAAATACCTCATAAGGATTTTCATTCTTATTGTATACATTGCCTAGGCCCAGACCACGATGTCACTGGTTGTCAGTTTTGTGCTAGGTTCAATAAGCGAACTATAAAGCGACACTTTGATTTCGCATGACACTACTTCGGTAGGAAATTTAATTACACTATGCCGTCGGAGCAACCGACTACCGGCGTGCGCAAAAAATGCAAAGATAAGGACAGGCAGCCTAGATCCAAGCCAGACTCCGAGGCCTCTGCGGGGTCGGTCGCCGGTGCACCGGTTTTCAGTGAGGCGCCCTGCAGCCCCTGGATACTGCAGAACTGGAACCCCAGACCACTTCAGATTCTCTGACGGAGAGTTCTAGGCCGACGCAGCCATTTTCTTTAGGCCCTACGACGACACTGCAGAAGGAGAAGCCGGTGCTGCAGAAACACCTGCGGTTTCTGAAGGTGTCTTCAGACTGACAACTCTCACCATAAAATCTTATGCTAAGCTTAAGACTCCTCTAAAACCAAAAAAGACTGCACTTCAGTCTCCAGTTCAAGGCCCCATGCCTAAGAAACAGATGCTTTAAATGGCTGAAGATTTGATTTCTTTAATCAGGGGTTCCCAACCCCCACCCGACAAAAGACCTAGACAAGAGGAGGATTATGCCTCCTCTGATCAAGTGTCTATTTCCTCAGGCTCCTCTGAGGAACAAGATTACTCCTTTCCCCCTTATGAAGATTCTGATGCTGAGGATTCCATTCCCTCAGCTTCTCCCCCTGAAGACTATTCCTTTGGGGAAACCTTACATACCATGAGGGAACATTTCCACTGGGAAGGTCAGGACCACTCCGACTCAAAGAAAAGGCTCAAGAGAGTTTCTTTTACTCCCCCAGCACAGACCACTTGCTATCCCCCCCAGTTTTAGACATTGTGGATGATGTTTACTTAGAATCTAGTCTAAATCCAGATTCTCTGCCTCCTGCTCCAGCCAAACCAGATAGATACTATAGAGTGCCTGACTCACACAAATTCCTTTACAAAAGCCCTGTTGCTGACCCAGAGACTATCTCCCAGGGTCCCAAAGGGGCTAAGGCTTCCATGGCTAAAAATCCTATACCCTCAGAAAGGGACTCCAGAGCACTAGATAGATGGGGGAAGAAGGTTTACACCTCAGCCACTGTAGCTGTGAGAGCACTAAATTGTCAATTTCACATGCTTAAATGCCAGCAATTCCTAATGTCTCAAATAAAACAAAAGATGAGCACACACCCTCAACAGTCTGAATTGAAGGAAATGCAGGTTCTGTTGCATGCAGCTGAACAGGTGGGCAAACATACTTTACAATGTGGATTTGATTCCTTGGAAGCTTCCTGTAGAGCAGCTGTTACTGGGTCTATTATACGTAGGCATGCTTGGTTAAAGGAACAAACTCTGCCTGATCATGTTAAAGCAAAGTTACTAGATACACCCTTACAGCAGGATGCCCTATTTGGGGTTAAAGCAGAAGAAGTCTTAAAGAAAATGGAGGATAAGGCAAAATCTATGCAGACAGTCAAAGATTTCTTACAGGTTCAGTCCCCACGCATCAGCAGAAATTGGCCAACAAAAAATTGGTCCTTTCCAGCTACTGATAGACCACAGAGGGGTAAATACAGATGCCCAAGGGGCAGAGGACAAGCACAAACCCATTACAAACCTCGACAATGGGGCACTGCAACACAGAAGGGAGGGGAAGACAGGTCCCATACTACTAGAAGGCAAACACAATGACTTAAACCTCAAATCGCCAAGCAAAACTCTCTTGGCAGTTCCCTTGCAAGGAAAATTAGCACTTTTTACAGACAACTGGTGCATCATCACAAAGGACAAATGGGTCCTAGACATTATCTCACAAGGATGCAGATTCCATTTCCACACCTTGCCAACGATAAAAGGAATGCCAAACCTGCCACAAAATCAATGGGCAGAGGCACAAAAACAAATTACAGCTCTCATGGACATGAGTGCCATTCAACTGGTACCTACACGGGAGCAAGGCCAAGGATTTTACTCAAGGCTCTTTCTGGTCCCCAGAAAGGACAATGCTTGGAGACCCATTCTGGACCTTTCAATTCTAAACACCTTCTTACAAGTACCCAAATTCAAGATGCTAACACTACAGCAGCTTCTTCCCATGTTGGGCAAGAAAGCATGGCTAGTAACGTTGGACCTCAAGGAGGCATACCTGCATGTCCCTATCAGACAAAATTGCAGAAGATACCTCCGTTTCATTGCAGGTTCAACCCATTACCAGTTCTCTGCACTGCCCTTTGGCTTATCCACTGCGCCCAGGGTCTTCACAAAATGCCTGGCACCAATAATTGCATACTGCAGACAAAGAGGAATTCAAATATACCCATACCTGGATGACTGCCTCATCCAAGCAGAAAGCAAGGACATTCTCTTACAACATCTGGCTTTTGTAAAACACCTTCTAAGTTGCCTAGGGTACACAGTCAACGAAAAGAAATCAAAACTAGTACCCTCACAAAATATGACATTCCTGGGTGCCAGCTTAAATACAACAGCCCAGATGGCTTATCTGATGCCAGACAAACAACTACAACTGACTCAATACTTCAAAACAATGGCGACAAGGACCCAACTCCCTGCAAGAAAAATTCTGCAGGCCTTGGGCTTCATGGCATGTTGCATACTACTAATAACATTTACAAAACTGCATATGAGGAAATTACAGTGGTACCTAAAAAGCATATGGACTCAACACAGCCACAGCTTGGACACAATGATATCTCTCATTCCCTGCCTTCAACAAGAGTTTCTATGGTGGTCACAGGCATGTCACCTCAACAAGGGTCAGCCTTTCACCTTACCCCCAGCCAGGCAAACTATGACAACAGATGCATCGGACTATGCCTGGGGGGCACACATGGCAGGACAAGGCATATGGACTGCAGATCAAAGGAATCTGCACATCAGTCAAAAAGAAATGCTAGCTGTACAGAATGCCCTGACAGCCTTCAAGGACCTCTTACATCCAGGACAGCTTACAATAAGGATGGACAACACCACTGTAATGTGGTACATAAACAAACAAGGGGGGACACACTCCTACCCTCTATGCAGGCAAGCAATGACCTTGTGGAACACAGCACTGGCTTACCAAGTTCAACTACAAGCTCAATTCCTGCCAGGAAAAAAGAACACATTGGCAGACGACCTAAGCAGAAACATCATGGATCCCCACAAGTGGAAACTGGATCCACAAGTATTTGCAATGATAACTCAAAAATGGGGGCACCCAGACATAGACCTGTTTGCCAGCCCCCAAAACTATCAGCTAACAAAATTTTGTACAAGGACATTTCACCATCAAGCTTGGAAAGTGGACGCACTCTCATTCAGTTGGAAAAACCTGACAGTATATGCCTTCCCTCCATTGCCCCTTCTCACAAAGGTGCTGCTGAAAGTCAGGATGGAGAGACCCAGAATGATACTCATTGCCCCAGACTGGCCACGCCAGCATTGGTACCCACTATTAAGGAATATGACCCAGGGCCCACCATGGATTTTACCACAAATTACTCATCTGCTCACACAGCAAGGCAGTCAGATTCTACACAGCCAGCTCAAAATCTTAAATTTGGCTGCATGGCAAATCACCTATGCAACTAGCCAGCTCCTCTTTCTCAAGCTGTTATGGATGTTATTCTGGAAGCCAGGAGGCCCAGCACCAGGAAGGCCTACTCAGACAAATGGAAAAGGTTTTGTGCCTGGAACCAAGCTAAAGGCCAAAATACCCTTCAGCCAGACATACCTCAGATTCTACAGTATTTAACTGAGATGTTACACAAAGGACTTTCTTTTTCATCTATTAAAATCCACGCCTCAGCTATTTCAGCTCACTACAACACGGATCCTCCCTTATTTTCGCATCCGCTTCTAAGGCAGTTTCTCAGAGGGGCCAAAAACATTAGGCCCCCCAGGAGAGCACCTACACCAACCTGGGATCTCAATTTTGTTCTGGAAAAACTTACGCTACCTCCTTTTGAACCAGCTTTCTCAGCTGACTTAAAGTTTATATCATGGAAGACTGCCCTGCTGCTAGCAATAACTTCAGCCAGAAGAGTCTCAGAGCTTCAGGCACTAATGGCAGTAGAGCCTTTCCTCATTTTTCATCAAGACAGAGTTTCTCTACTAACTAACCCCTCCTTTATGCCTAAGGTGGTATCCAGTGTGGCTCTAAATCAAACCATCCATTTAACCACCTTCTTTCCAAATCCACAGAACAAAGGAGAAAGACTCCTGCACTCCTTGGTCATTCACAGGCAACTACGTTACTACTTGGATAAAACTAAGGTTTTCAGAAAATCTGACCAGCTCTTTGTATCCTATGCTACAGCTTCACAAGGAACGGCTATCTCAAAACAGACCATTTCCAAATGGATAGGACATTGCATTCGTTTTTGCTACACCCACCATGGAAAACCAGTTCCTGCTAGCATAAGGCCCCACTCTACCAGGGCAGCAGCTACATCTACAACCTTCCTCAGGGCGGTGCCAACCAAGGATATTTTGAAAGCTGCAACTTGGAGTTCAGTACACACCTTCACCAAACACTATACTCTTAAGACTAGAGCTGGCTTCGCCACTGCAGTTTTGCAGGGCCTTCTAGCCTCCTCTAACCCTCTTTGACTCCACCTCCCATCCTTAGCTTTGGGATTCTACCCAAGTGTGACGACTGCAGCAGGGTAACACGATGAACATAGCACAGTTTTGTACCTACCATAAATGTAGATGTTCGAGTGTATACCCTGCTGTAGTCCAGGTTACCCTCCCTCCATCCCCTCTGACCTAACTAAAACCTTTCAATGCCTTAAAATCTGATACTACCTTGTGGTGTATTTGCTTATAGCTGGAGGGATGTTTTGTTTGTGCTAAACTTTTATTATTGGTACTATCTACTGACCACCATTTTGAGGGGGCACCTGAAATCTGGTGCAAGAAAAACTGAAGAAAATGGCGTCGGATGCCTCCTATATAGCCCTGGCGCACTGACGTCAGGGAAGAAGCGACAGCAACCGACGCCGGACCAAGACTTTGGAATTCAGGCCGACTGCGGGACCACCTGACGACAGGATAACCCAAGTGTGATGACTGCAGCAGGATATACACTCGAACATCTACATTTATGGTAGATACAAAACTGTACTTTATGTACTCACCATAACGTTTAATGTATGTAGTCCATCTCGCCTCACATTCTTACTTACCCTCCCACCTTCCCCCTGCCTGGAGGATTTGGAGGTTAGGTTGTCACCTGCAGAGTCCCTTTGATTAGTTATTGTTTATATGGATGTGAGGTGTGTATGGAGTGCATATGTTTTTTCGCAGCAAACTAGATCTGGGGATATGGAGCAGTGCACCATGGGATACCCTGTTTGTCCAGCCAATGAGAGACTTTGAGCTAGTAAAATCGGCCGAGTCAAAGCCGATATTCGGCTCCGAACCCACGGGTAAGAATGTGAGGCGAGATGGACTACATACATCGAACGTTATGGTGAGTACATAACTTCTTGTGTGACAGGGCAAGGAAACTTGCACTAGAATTATGTTAGGAGAGCAAGAAATGGGGGGGGGGGCTATGGACCAGTACTTGGAGAAAGCTGTGAGAAGGTGAGAAGAGAAAAACAGTCAGTCAGCTAGCCCAGTTCAGTACCTAAAGGTGTCTGTTTATCTGTGAATTCAAAAGCAGATTTGCTAGAGCATCAGGGAAGTAGAATATAAAGTAAATGTAAAGCTTTGGGAAACTGTAAAAATTTGTTACAATAAACGGGAGAGGTTTTATTTTTACTTCAAAGGAGTCCATTTTGTAGTCTGACCTTACCAGGGAAGGCATTACGGTAGAGGGTGTGCAGCAGTCTTCCATATTGGTGAGGATCAGATCCAGTATGGTTGCACTCCCTGGTTGGTGTATTTGACTATCCTGTCCAGGGAGTTTATGTTTACAAAGTCCAAGAATCTCTGTGCATGTACGTTTGGTGTCATATAGGATTCCCAGTTAATAGTGGGGTAATTAGTTACCCATGAAAATGGTATTGGGTTAGATGGTTAGTGTTTCTAATAAGTTTAAGTACATGGTATGGATTTCCTGGGTCATAGAAGGGGACCTATAGCTTGCAAGGAAGTAATACTGGATTTTACCTATGGTGATTTAAACATGGAACAGCTCAAGTGCGTTGTCCTGTTTGACCAGCCTTGAAGTGTATTTATTTTTGATGTAAATAGAGATACCTCCACCTTTAGTCCCTGCCTGTGAATTATCCTTTTATTGACCAGGCTATTATTAGCCATTTACTTAATATGTTTGATACAGCTTAGGCTATTGCAGTGTTAATCTATGTATGAGCCTTACCCCATGTACCTGGCCACCTGACCAGCTTTGTGGTCACACTGGCAGGGCATTTCTAGGTGTGTGTGTGTGTGTGTGTGTGTGTGTGTGTGTGTGTGTGTGTGTGTGTGTGTGTGTGTGTGTGTGTGTGTGTGTCTGTGTGTGAGTGTGAATATTTTGTGAGGAAAGTGTCATTTCTGACAAAAATCCTTTTAGTTGTTGCATTGTTTGTGTGTTTGGTACAAGATAGTGTCCTTGTGGGAGACTGTCAGTGGTTTACTTAGCTCAGAACGCTTTGTTCTTTGCCTTACACTTTACCAGCCTGTTTAGGCTTCAGTTTCTGGTTTTAATGTCTGTTCAGCTTGACTGTGAAGCTACCTTCAGTTTCTGAAGTCACATCATTCCTTGCCCCCAAAAATAATAATTTTTAGGAAGGGGGTGTCAGGATGGCTCCAATTTTGCCTGTTCCACAGGTGGGTGACTCTGCTGTGGCCATTTGTTGTTCCTCACACCACTCAGCTTTCTCCCCGGCTCTCTTGGTGTAGCATTTTTAGCGACCAAAGACCAAGGGATGGTTGCATCCTCTGCAGCTTTAGGAATGCCCTTCTCGGGCAAGGGGATCCACTTTTGTCATGGCCAGTGGAAGGGTCAGGTGAAGAGTCTTCACTTGACAGGAGTGGGGATGTCGAAGCTGGCAGTGGTAAGCCTGAGAAGAGTTGGTCAGTGTTCAAGGAAAGTATGCTTAGCAAGAATTTCCCAGACTCCTGTTTCTATTTCTATGGACAGGTCTGATTTATTGGTTTTTGCAAAGGAATTTATTTCTAAAAGCACTGAAAGGAAAATGATTCCTCCTCTTTCTGACATGGGCTTTTACTCAGAATAGCAGACATGACAGGGGGATGGTTGTGTTTTAGAAATGTCATCAGTCTTAACGCTCTGATTTTGAGGAAAGTATGTCTGTGTTATTTTCTCCCAAAGAGTTATTTTTTTCAGACACTTTGGCTAAAGTTGAAAGTGTTTTTTCAGTGGGAGCAGAACGAAATTCGTATGACACAGATAATGTATTCTTATTTTTTTGCAGTTAGAGATGCCAAAAGCTGTGGCTAAAATGTATTCTTATTTTTTGCAGTTAGAGATGCCAAAAGCTGTGGCTATCCTTCCTGTGACAACTTGAGAGAATGCTTTTCTAACTGCTGATCTGAAGTAGTTAACTTCATTTTATCTGCAACCTGTGAGTATTCGGATCCATATTGGATCCGAGCCAGCAACGTTTTTTCTAGCATCTACTCCAAGCTCCTCCCCCTACCCATAATGCACTACCATCTCCTACCTTCCCTCAGATCTCATTTGCCGTGCCAGTAGTGAGCATCGTGGTCTCCTTTGCTCTGAGCTCAGGGATAGTATGTTTAAAAATACTTTTTTGTTGTAAAACTTTGTAGAGTAGTTGTTAGGCCTGCCCTTCTCCTACATGTGTTTTGTGTGTGGTGATCTTGTAGGTAGTGGTGTTTGGTGCAGGACAATGGCTGATCAGCCAAAATCAGTATTTAAGAAATGCACGGAGTGTGGCCATAAGCTCTCCCCGGCTGATGGTCTCACTCTGTATGTTAATTGTTTGGGACGGTCACATTTGTCGACACAATGTGCAATCTGCACTGGGTTCAACCCTAGAGCCCTCAGGGATCGGAAGGCCAAATTGGTAGCTAAAGGCCTTCTCCCTGCATCTGTGCTGGAGTCTGCCACAGCCTCGGTACCTATTACTCACCCTCCCACCCAAACAGGGACTCAAACTCCCATTTCTTCTGGTGCTGGGTCAAGCAAGGAAAAAGCTACAGTCAGTGTAGCGGACAAGGACAGAGAAAGGTGCAAGGAGGATAGGGACAAGAAAAGGGATAGACCTCGCAAGAGATCCCCGGACAGGGAGCTCTTCCTTAGTCTCCCTTCTAAGTTCATGAGGCCAGTTTCTCCACGGCTTCAGTCTCCTCATTTTTCATTGGAGCCGCTGGAACCTTCGGATCAGAGGCCTTCCTTGCCCTCACAGCGCAGATCAGCCAGATCCGAGTCGGTGGCTTCTTCGCAATTGACTTGGAGCTTATCAGACTTGGACATGGACAGGATGATGTGGAGATTCATTCAGACCCAAGTACAGATGGGAGTCTTGCCAGGCCCCTCTCCCTCCGGAGGGGAGACCTCCATGCTTTTTTTCCGCCCCATCTCTCCTTCCCCTATCCGTACTTTGGCTTCGGGGCTCTTGGATCTGAGATTTTTCAGAGCTGGTAGCTTGGTGCCGATGGTTCCCCCAACCACGACTCCGGCTGTTACCTTGAGCTCCTCTGATCCGACTAGTTCAGAGCCGAGTGACTCTCGGAGCCGTGGATAGGGAGTCGGACCTGAGGGAATGGATTCTTCGGCTCCGCCTCTTTCGGATCCGACCCATTTCCTTGGACCTCAGGCTACCCTTGCTTCAGCTCTGGTCCCTGCTTCAGATCCAGGGAGGGCTTCTTCCTTGCTGGGTGCAAGGATGTACGCTCTCTTTCGGCCTTCAAAGTGGTGGAGAGGGTTCTCTTCCAGGGAGACACCTCTGGATTTGGTGATGACTCCCTTCATCCTGTCTCAAGGACAGCCCGTGCCAGAAGGATCCCCATGTTATTTCCCCTGAGGAACCTCATGAGTCCTCTTCAGAGTCCCACTGAAGAGGGCCACTGTAAGCGCAAGTGCAAAAGGAGGCACTTGGACTCCCCTGAGTCCCTCACTACGGACACTGACTTAGATGAAGGAGAAGGTTCCCCCCAGGTCACCTCCTGAAGACATCTCCTTCGGCGAAATCATGGAGATCCTCCGCCAGAGGGGAGGTTGGTCAGCCCTAAAACCTTCTGGGGATGAGTCACTGTTCCTGGAGGCCTTTGGCACGGGCCCATCTACTTCCTGGGTGTGTTTGCCAGCGGACCCCTTGGTGGACCTTATCACCACTTGGGCATGGAAGGAGTCCAGCACCGTAGAGCCCATCCCCAAATGCCACGACAAGATTTTATCTCCCCATACTGACAGACAACCTTGGTCAAAAGGAGCCCCAGTTGACGCTATGTTGGTCGCAACGGCCACCAAGAAGGAAGTAGCACAGGAGAGTTCCTCAGCCCACCCTCCAGACAAGGAGTCCAGGTCAGTGGATAGGTTTGGGAAGCGTGTTTATTCCTCAGCGACCTTTTCAGTCCGTGCGCTGAACTATTTGGCATGTGATCTGGCTTCAGCGAGACCTTGCATCGGAATTCTCTGAGTCGCCCCCAGAGTCCTTATCGCCGCAGGACAAACAGTTCTCTGCGAAAATGTCTACTCTGAAGTCAGTCTCAAACACATCTATGTGGCTCCTTTCCCATGCCACGGAAGGAGAAGCTAGGGCGGCCAGGACAGGCATGGCCATGAGGCGTCATGCCTGGCTCAGGTTGTGTCATTTCGCGGACCCTTTCAAGGCGTTGTTTGTTAATGCTCCCTATGACGGTTCTTCCCTTTTCGGGAAGACAGTACGTGACACACTTGTCCAGAGCGAAAAAGACAGGAAGACTTTGTCTGCCATCGGGATCCGCTTCTCTAACCCTCAGTAGTCCTTCTCTAGGAATCAAAGAGGGCAAAAGAAGACGTGGTTCCGAAAATCTCAGTTTTTCTGGGATTCTCAGGACAACTATTCTTCCAGAGGCAGAGGGGGACAGGATCGACGCCGACCCAGAGGTAGAGGGGGTCCCAGGAATTTTGGGTCTGGGGAACCTTTTTTTGATAGACCTGCTCAGCAGCCTTGAGGGGTTGCCCGGCTGTCCTACTCTGGAGGCAGTCGGGGGGAGGTTGTCCTTACACCCAGCGGCATGGGAGTCCATTACGACAGATCGATGGGTGTTGCAGATTATATCCAGAGGTTACACTATCCCATTTGTTGCCCCTCCAAATGTTCCAAAACACCTGGATGTTCCACCCACTCACAGGGAGGCCGCAGCTCTAGAGGTTTCAAAGCTGTTTCTCAAACGAGCCATTGAACAGCCCCCCCCCCGACCAATCCGGATCAGGCATCTACTCAGAGTTTTTTTTACTGCCAAAAATGACGGGGGACCTCAGGCCCATTCTAGACCTGTCAACTTTGAACCTGTCTGTAGCCAAACAGAAATTCTGGATGGTCACCCTACAGTCCATTCTACCTTATCTCCAAGAGTGTGACTGAATGGGCTTGTTAGACCTCCAGGATGCTTACTACCAAATCAAGATCCATAGAAGCTCTGCTTCCGGCTGGGAGCCAGTCACTTTCAATTCAGAGCCCTACCCTTCGGTCTCACCACAGCCCCCAGGGTGTTCATCAAGGTAATAGCAGTTGTAGCGGCTCACCTGAGGCTTCAGGGTATTCAGGTATTTCCTTACCTGGATGACTGGCTCTTCGCTGCGCCCAACAAGCATCTGCTTTGTCTGTCCCGAGACTACTTTATTCGGTTGGCAGATCTATTGTGGATTACAGTCAATGTTCAAAATACCCAGTTGCAACCAGTACAAGTTTTAGACTTTATTGGGGCACGGCTAGACACCTTGCAGATGAAAGTATTCTTAACTCCAGACAGGATCTTACACCTCAGGTGCCACATAGCTCAAATAGTGAACTTCAAGTCTCCAAAGGGGAGCGAGGTTCTCCGGGTACTGGGCTCCATGGCTGCCTCCATATTGATTCTCCTTTGTGCGCGCTTTCATATGCAGGTTCTTCAATGGACTCTGGCTGTTCAATGTCTTGGTTAGACCTGCCCATGGAATTTCCAATCAGGATCAGTCACGTCCCTTCTTTGGTGGTTAAATTCACCGGAGATTATAGAAGGACGCCCCTTTGCGTCCTCTCCAGTCCAAGCCACAGTGACCACAGATGCCTCCCAACTTGGGTGGGGGGGACACTGTTCGGGAAGGACAGTCCAAGGCATGTGGTCCCAGTCAGAGAACAAGTTGCATATAAATGTTCTAGAGAATGAGGGCAGTGCTTTTAGCATTGAAAGCCTTCCACACTGTCCTCCCTCTCGGATTGATTGCAGTTCAGTCAGACAACATGTCAGTTGTCTGGTATATCAAAAAGCAGGGGGGAACCGATCCTATCCCCTATGTCGCAAGGTCATGAGAGTGTGGGAGTGGGCGATCTCCACCAATCGGTTTCTGATAGCAACGCACATCCCAGGGCGCTCCAACATTTTAGTGGACAGATTGAGTCAGGCTATTCTGATGCTGTACGAGTGGTCTCTGAAACAGTCAGTAGCGGAGGAGATATTCCTTGCATGGGGTCAGCCTTGCTGCGATCTCTTCGCATCTCCTTCCAACGCGAAGTGCAGCGAGTTCTTCGCTCTGATTCCCTCACCAGGAGAAGCCCCCAGAGATGCTCTAGTCCATGCTTGGCCCCCGGGCTTCTGTATGCTTACCCACCATTGCCACTCATTCTGAAGTTTCTTCAGAAAGCTTGCCGACTGCGGTGCAAAGTTATCCTCATTGTCCCATTCTGGCCTCGTTAGGTTTGGTTTCCATTCCTTTGGTCTCATCTCTTAGCTCCTCCGTGGGTTCTGGATCCCTGCCCAGATCTAATCTCCCATCCTTCAGGTGTTCGCCTGCCCGACCTGAGCAGCCTCAAGCTGACAGCTTCGTTGCTCCTGTTCTGTTGATCGCCAGGACTCCTGGTCTTTCATCCCCGGTAAAATCCATACTGGTGGCTTCTCTTAAAGATTCCACTAGGAAAAGTTATCGCAGTAAATGGAAGTGTTTTTCCATCTGGGCCTCACAGAGAAACCTAGATCCCTTTACAGCCCCTGTTCCAGCGGTGTTGGATTTCTTATCCGGCATTTTTCACAAGGAGCTAGCTCCTCCACAGTGAAAGTACAATTGGCAGCCATTTCTAATTTTCATGTTGGTGAAGACATCGGCTTAGCCTCTTCTAGGCTGTGTAAGGCATTTCTTAAAAGCACTTTTCTGTTGCGCCGTCCTGTCAAGGATTCAGTGCCCCCTGGGACCTTACCTTTGTCCTACAGGCATTGGTGGCTCCTCCATTCGAACCTGCAGCATCGGTGGATTTAAAATTTTTATCCTGGAAGACAGCTTTCCTAGTCATCATTACATCTGCTAGGAGGGTTTCTGAGCTTCAAGCTCTGTCCGCCGTGCCTCCTTATTTGGTCTTCCATAAGGATAGGGTCTCTCTCCATACTAATCCTTCCTTCTTACCTAAAGTGGCATCTGAAGCAAACATAAACCAGTCCATTAATCTGCCTGTTTTATTTCCTAATTTCCAAAACAAGGGTGAATACAAACTTTATTTGTTAGATGTTCATAGACAACTCCGCTTCTATCTTCACAGAACAAAATCATTCCGCAAGTCTGACCAGTTGTTAGTTTCCTTTTCCAAATCCTTTTTGGGAAAAGCTATTTATAAGGTTTCTTTGACCAGATGGATCACTCTTTGCATTTCGCATGTCTACAAAGCAAAATGTTTATTTCCTCCTGGTATTGTTAAAGCTCTCTCTACCAGGTCCATGGCGACTTCTGCTGCTTTTTGGTCTAGGGTTCCTTTAGACGATATTTGTGCAGCAGCAACCTGGGCCAATTCACATACCTTCATTTCCCATTACAAATTAGACCTGATTTCTAGGGGTAGAGCATCCTTTGGCTCTGCGGTGCTCAGGAATATCCTTCCATAAGGGCCTCCCATACTTCAGATAAAGAAGTTATGTACTCACCATAACGTTCCATCTGAGTAGTTATACTTCATTATTCTGCAACATTCCCTCCCTCCATCCCCCGGACCTTGTCCTGTCTATATACAGGGCAGGTGCAATGAAGCTGCAATGGTAATCTCAAAATGTATGGACACAGCACTGCCAAACACTGTCATTGTCATTCACATAATACCTTGCCTTCAAAGGAATTGGTGGGCTCAGGAATGTCACCTAACCTAAACAAAGGGACTCTCTGTGACCCAGCCAGAAGCGAGTCAGATTTTTTAACGACAGATGCCTCGACACTGCTTGGGAGCTCATAAAAAATGGAAAGTGGATACAAGACAAGTGGCCTGCCAGACTACAGCATCTACATATCAACATGAAGGAGATGTTAGCAGTCCAGTTTGCATTGATGGCTTTCAAGGAGTTACTTTTCCAGGGCAGGTGTTGATTGCACCCTAGCAGATGTATTACAGACAATTCAAGACAATCATGGATCCCTACCAGGAGTGGAAACTGGATCTTCATAGAAATTGACAGTGTCATGGGGAACCAGAGACATAGATCTGTTAAACTTCTCCACTAAACCACCAGCTGCCCAAGTATTGCACAAGGGGTTTCATCCCCACAGCTTTGGAAAGTGGATCTCTGTCTTTCAGTTGGAAAAACCTTCATGTATCCAGTTTCTTAGAGGGGCAAGGCAAAGAAAGAATATAACACCCCCTTTAGGAGAGCTCCCTCTCTGGGATGTGTTGGATTTGTGGTTGGAAAAACTTACTCTACAACCTTTTGAGCCTGCAGCTACTGCTGAATTGAAATATTGTCATGGAAGACTGCTTTTCTGTTGGCTATTACTTCTGCAAGAAGGGTGTCTGAGTTGCAGGCCTGGGCAGTAGAGAGCCTTTGATTTTCCATAAGGACAGGGGTATCATTGCTACTAATCCTTCCTTTTATGCCTAAGGTGGTTTCATTTTAGGCTCAGTTGTTTCAGTTACTTTTTTGTTTTGTTTGCTTTTGAGTTCAAAGGGCAAGCCTGTGTCAAAACAAACTATTTCTAGGTGCATTTGCTTTTGCATTTGCATTCAAGATGGCAAAGTGGTGTTCCAGCTGGGATTAGGCCTCATTCCACTAGGGCCACTAGCATTTCTAAGGGGGTGGCAGGGGTGGCAACTCTGGGATTAAGGGAAGCAGCTACTTGGAGTTCAGTGCATACTTTCTCTAGGCATTCACCTGCCTCTATACTCTAAGACTAGGGGCTGGTTTGCCACACCTGTTGTTTACAACATGTGTTGTCAGCTCCCTACTTTATAATTTGCCAGCCTCCCTACCTCTGCTTTGGGATTCTACCCAATAGTCAGGACTGCAGCAGGGTCTGACATCTGGGGCAAAAAGAAAAGGAAGAAATGACGTCGGTCATCCGGTCATGCGCGTACCCTGGCATTTTGGCGTGTCAGTCTAAAGCGCCATGACCGACGATCAACCTTCTACTCTATTATTCGCGACTGGGGCCTTGGGGACTACCCCCAATAGTCAGGACTGCAGCAAGGGAATCCTCGAACATCTACATTTATGGTAGGTACAAAACTGTACTTTTGGTTCATTGGGCTGAGTTGCTTATGTATTTAGTTGCAGCAAACTCAATCTGAGGGAAGGTAGGAGATGGTAGTGCATTATGGGTAGGGGGAGGAGCTTGAAGCAGGTGGTAGAAAAAAAGTTGCCGGCTCGGATCCGATATGGATCCGAATACCCACAGGTTTCAGAAAAATGAAGTATAACTACTCAGATGAAGCGTTATGGTGAGTACATAACTTCTTTTTACCTGGCAGTTAGACTTCTGTTTCCAGGAAGTTATGTAGGTTACATAAGGCTCCCTAGACACACGAGTATCTATTTTCTAATTGTAAAGCAGATCCATCATTTTGTTGTGTCCAAATTTGCAGCTGCTGAGCAGGTTACTGCTGCTCTAGTCCATTTTTGAGCAGATTTGAGATGCTTAAGAAGTGTGATGAAAGGGGAAAATTGATCCAAGAAATGACAAAGACTTTTAACCTACCTCCTTCAGAACAAATAATTTTCCCTCCCTTTTACATTACCATCTTCTTGCAACTTAAATTGCTTAAACAGGATTTGAAAACCACTGACAGAGGCTGAAAAAAGAAAGGAAAACTCCTTTAAAACCCAAAGCCAGCCCTCTTAGTCAGTGGGACTATGCACCTCTCCAGACTCCCCCTACTATTGCAACCTTTCAGCTGCCCTCACTATTCGTCTTTCATTTTGACATCAGATAGTTTCAGCGATTTGGGTGTTGAATGTAATCCCGCAGGGGTACACTTAGTAATGGGAATTCTGTCCTCCCTTCCGGAGTATTTCATCTTGTTCAGGGAACTGGACATCTCTTATTTCCACCTCTCCTGCAGCACATGTTGTTTCACAGAACAGGTGCCTCTAAGTCTCCTGGGCAAAGACTTCTATTCGAGGATTTTCCTGGTTGCCAGGCCAGAAGGATCCTGGAGGCCTGTATTGGGTTTTTCTTATCTGTACTTGTTTGTCCCCTAGAACTAAAGGATGCCCATCATCCCATTCCTATTGCAGAGCATTTGTTGTGTTTGGCTCGTATTATCAGTTCTCTGTCTTAACTCTTTGGACACTCACCAAACCAAGACTATTCACAAAATGCTAGCTCCAGTCCTTGCTTATGGCAGAATTCAACATCTACTGAATCTGTGGTTTCACATGCAGTTTTCTGAAGTTCTTTCTCATTCCGTGTCATAGAATGATTTTTGTGGGATATTTGTGTAGCTTTTCTCAAGTTAGAGCCTTTGTTCTTTCAGACATAGTAGACATATTTCAACAATACTTCCCGTGATTCACCACTTAAAGCCGGGCATGTGCAAGGATGTTGCTCAGGATTCTGACGTAATTGGCATTAATGATTATCATGCCTCCCCTGGCTAGACTAAGTATGAGGAAGATACAGATCAGTCTGGACTTGGCATCTACACCCTTATCATTTCAGATTCCACCCTTATCCTTTCATATTCCAGTTCTGGGATTTCTAAAGAGAGATCGAATGGTGGGCAGACCAGATAGCTTCCAATCAAGGTCTTCCATTCTGTCGGTTCCAACCCCTCCTCCAGTCATTAGAATGGACCCCACACACACACACACCAGGAAAGTTCATCCTGGGGTTTTCCAATAATTGATCTGACTCTGGGGAACACCTAAACTAGATCCATATGCCTCCTTTTAGAACAGACAACTAAAGAAATTCTGCTCCAGGATTCCTTGCAGACAGGCCTGGAAGACAGATGTGTTCTCATTCCCTCGGACAGGAATGTTCCTGTATGCTTTTCTACTCTTTCCTCTTATTTTCCTGGATGCGTTTAAAGATTCAGGAGGACTTGCAAAAAACTGTGTGGTGATCCCTTGCTGACCAGTGCAACAGTGGTTCTGCCTTCTTTTCTATCTGGCCAAAGGCAATTAGCACAAGCTTCCCCCATAGACCAGATTTACTTTCACAAACAGAGAATTTGATACATCCCAATCTAGAACTCTCCAACTAACTTGTAGGTTTGATATCTTTTTAGTACCTTTTTTTTCTGAGGATTGGCAGGAGGTACTAATAGAGGCTAGAAAACTTGCTACTAGAAAATCATGGTTTTCTTGTTAGTGCCACTCAAAAAACTAGGACCTTCATCAGACATGGCTGCCTCTGGTTATTGATTCATCAGGCATAGCTGCCTCTGGTTATTGATTTTATGTGTGTGGGTTACTGTTCAGTAGCCTGTCATACTCTTCTATAAAGGTATATTTGTATGCCATTTCTGCTCGTCTTATCCTTAGACCCCCCCCCAAACCCCATTTTTTTTTTTTACAAATGCTCGAGTTAAACAGTTTTTGAAAGGGGTTTTACATACTCATCCACATAGGGAACACATGGCATCTTCTTGGGATCTTAATTTTGTGCTTGAAAAGCTTACTCTCTCTCCATTTGAAGCAGCTCATCTGGGTGATTTGAGGTACTTAACATGGAGCACTGTTTTGCTTATTACTCTGACATCTGCTAAGAATGAATCTGAGGTACAAACTCGTAATCAACCTTGCCTCATTTTTTTACAACAGGGTTTCTTTGTGAACAAATCCTACCTTTTATCTGAAAGTCCTGTCAGTTTACTTTTAAACCAGACCATTCAACCCCGGTTGTTTTTCCTGAGCCAAAGAACAAGGGAGAAATGGTCCTTTATTTTACGAATGTACACAGGCAGCTCAGATATTACCTAGATAAAACTTGACCTTTGTTAGGAAAGCTGACCAGCTGTTTGCCTTGTATAAAGTTGAGGAAAGGGCAACCAGTATCTTAGCAGATTGTTGTTTTATGCTTTTAGTTTTACTCTATTCACCACAATAAACCAGTTCCAGACAGGGTTTTGGCTCATTCTGTGTGGGCATTGGCTTCATTTGTGGCTTTCTGGAATGAGGTGGACTGCAGAAGTATTCTAGAGGCGGCATGTTGGTCCTCTGTAAATACTTTTACAAAGCACTACAAACTGGATTCCATTTCCAGGTCCAGGATGGACTTTGCTAGGACCATTCTTCAGGGGCTCCTGGAGTCTTGTTTTAGGCATTGTTTTTTCACTTCTCACGTAAACTATGGTAATCTACCTATATAGTTTAGGCTACTGTGATAGAGATCAAAACGTAGTACAGTTGTTTCATTAAACTTACCATAACAGTAGATGTCCTGATGGATCACCCTTGTAGTAGCTGCCTCTCCAGCCCCCTCTTCTTATTTGGGGTTATGCTGGTGTTGCTGGGGTATAGACCTTAGTAATTTTTTTTGTATATAGTTACTGTTTTGTTTGCTAGCATGGTTCTCCAGACTTCTTTCCTGTCTTCTGGGCAAAAAATGCTCTGCAGATTTTTGTGCTGCAACTGCCCTTTTATAGGAGCTCTGCATAAACTTCTGACAGTTGGAGCATGGGTAAAGGACCCAAAGATTTGTGAAGCTAGCCGATTTAAAGACTCCTTTAGCTTAGGCTACTGCAGTGGTGATCTATTAGGGCATCTATTATTAGTGCAAGTTTCCTTTCACAACTTTACTTGGTTATTGTGTTCATTTTCTTTTATACAGGTGCATTGCACCCCTACACACACACACACACACACACACACACACACACACACACACACACACACACACACACACACACACACGTATATCTGTTGCATATTTTGCTTGTAGTATAATTGAGATTACAATTTGTCACTGCTGTCTGCACTTCTCCTTAGTCTTTGTTACAAAGTAACTGTCCTTTAGCATCAGGGGCTTAATACTCTCCACAAAACCAAGATGTTTGCACAGCAGAAAACTGATGCATGTTTACAAGCTCTTAACTTATCGGCTCAAAACAAGATACTTGCATGGCCATTGGTCTAGTTTTAGCTTTCACAGCTTAGATCATACTTCAAAACAAGGACAATTTAGGCTTGTAAGGAGCAGTCTAGCTGTGATAAAGAAAATAGATGGATTGTTGCTAAATTCTGAATACTCACATATCCAAACATCCAATGTACTATGTATGGTATAAATGCACACTCCCCAGCTTTATTCCCATTTACAGAAGATGAATAAATGAAGTACCAACAACAGACTGGTTCTACTGAGGAGAGACTTTGATGTGGTTTAGGTCTCTGTATTAGGTATCTCTAGCTCTGAGAAGATGATTACAGCTGGCAATGTACTGGTTCAGGATAAGAAAGACCAGGAAGTGGTGGGCATTTGGCAATGTAAAAATGCTTGAGATCCAGGTGAGACTTCTTCCACATCAGCCATCACTGGACTCAGTAATATTGACCACTAGATCCTCCAACCACCTGCAAGCTGCACAGGTATTGTCTGCCCTATGCTTGCCCTCAAATTATGAGGCAGTGGTCCTATTTTTCAACCTGTTTCCATGAAAATGGCCATCTAAAACATAGTGACCATACTTAATGCTGAAAGATCTAGAAAACCAGTAGTACTAAAAAGCAGCTTTTGAGCATTGTGCTGTTATATTCTTTTTAGTATGGACATTTTTCATTGGTTGAAAAGCTTCAAGTTTGAGCTAAAATAGCATTGAACTTCAGTTATAGCAATGCAGTTTGCTAAACAGGGCTGTCATATTACAGACTTAGAATGTATAATTCATTCTAGATCTGCACCCAAAGTAAGTTCAGGAATAAAGAAATCATTATGGAATGCAATGGACTCATAATGGAACTGGCATTGCTTTTAAAAAGTTGCTCTACAAGCTACCTTGAAAAAGTTTCCATATAGGTTTGGATTCTGAAAAACAGGCTTTAGGGAGATTTTTAGCCTAGAGTGTGAAATGATGCAAATGAAGTAAGGCTACTAGAACTACTCACATGTTGTGTGCTTCTAAACTAGTTACAGGCACTTTGGCAATTAGTAAATTGTTTAGTCACTTGTACTCTAAGCTTTATAACACTGGAAGTCTTGAACTCTGTGATTGTGTCTGCTAAATGGAAGCATACTTAAAAAGACTTGAACCTTCCATGAGTGAAGATCCAGGATACAGATATTTACAGCTCGTTTCTCAGTCTGAAGTATGCAATGTCCTGAAGCAGGCATACTACAGGTAGATCTCCAGGTCTAGGCAGCATCAGTATAGAGCTTTAATGACATCAGTTGTCCCCGTGCTAAAATGTCCTTTTTGGGCTATATATGAGAAAGGAGGTTCACCACCTTCACACAGACTTGGCCATTATGTGCTGCCCAACCTGGAGCAAAACAAACCTGGAATCAGACTTGACAATAGTGGGTGACTTCTGACCAGTCTTGTTTATTAATGTGAATGTAGTGCTGTGCATCAAGATCTTGGCCCTAAGGTTACAGCCCTTTTTTTCTTGATAACAGGTGAAATCAATAGTTGACTGTCTTATCACAATGATGCGGGCCACGCAGCATGACTTCTGAGTGAGATATTGTGTCAAATGCTTTGGCCAGGTCAAGGTAGGTAGTAAGCACCATTTTGTCTTTGTCCATTACTTTGGTGACCTTCTCAAAAAAGTCCACCAGGTTCAGTAGTGCATGACCTGCCCTTGACAAAACAGACTGGGTAGGATCCAGTGTCTGAAGGTTTCCTATGTCATTGTTTATCATTCTCGTCTTAATTCTTTCCATGGCTTTGCATATGAGACTAGTCAGATTTATGGGTCTGTAGTCACCTGGGTCCATAGATGACCTGTCCGTTTGCAAAGGGATGACAGTTGCAGTCCTCCATTTGCTTGGCATGAAGTCTGTCTAGGAGCTATGGTTAAATAGTGATTCTAGTGATTTTGATTGTTTAATAGATAAATACTAGGTCCATGTGCTCTAAGAATCCTACTGTATGTCCATTGTACAAACAGGATGTAGTATAGGTACACAAGTGTTTGCATTGTCCATATGAACAGGAGGCATTGGACAGGATTTGCATTCATCAACATTTACTGAACTGCCCCAGGGAGAAAGGTCACATGACACACACTACCAGCATCAGTAGCTACCTCAGTAACAGCTACCAATAATAATGTATACTTTATATCCCCCTTGTCATAAAATATGTCAGCTTTTACTGCCATTGTACTCGTGTTTGTCATGGGGTATACATGGATATATTTGACTCAAAGAGCATTTGAGATGATTTAAGGTGTGTACTAGAAATTTGCACACTATGCAAAATCACTGTGCCAGACATTATCAGTCATCAAAATAATGAATATCTGAAATCAGGCAGCTGGACGGGATATTTTTATAGCAATTTGCAGGTTTTGTTGCACAGGTATCAGAATCAGTATTGGTAATCTGAGAGATTTTGTGTAAGCTGAACTATCATTCATAAATATTTTCAGTTTTAGAGGGTGTTGATGTTTTTTCTAGCTGTGGTTATGTAGATAATCAATTTAAATCTTGACAGGTAGACAGCTGAATGTATGGAATTTATTCTTGATCAAGGCTTTTCTTGCTATTGGACACTAGGGCCTTGGATCAGAAATTATGTAGGCTGATCTTGTTGGACCAGTCAGTTACTGGAATATTATGCTTCTGTGAAAAAACAGCAACTTTCATCCTTACTGTTTGTAACACAGGAAAATTTTTGGAGGCTCTGTTTTGGTAAATCTTCTGTTTACATTGTCTTTCCTAAAGCAGTTGTCCAGTACAAGCAATGCGTATGAGGTTGTCTTTCCTAAAGCAGTTTAGTAACACTTCTGTTGTCCAATGCAAGCAATGAGTATGAGGTATTTTAAACTTCAAACATTTAGTCGTCCATAACTGTGGTTGAAAAAGTCCCACAGATTATAATGGTGTACTTTTTTGTCTAGAATTGATAGATAACAGTCAATCCAAATTGTTTGAATCGTCATACTTTTTGATGAGTTTTACTGACCATTCATTCCATTTATCCATTACTCTGTGAGTTGACTAGGATTCAAGATGGTGCGCTTAAATTCCCATTGATTCACAAAACTATGAAATTCTTGACTCATAAGCTTGGGACCATTTTCTAATACTACTTCATCAGAAATATCATTTCCTGAAAATATGCAGAATGCCATGTCTGAAAAGAATAATCTGTAACTATGCTGTGTGTTTTGGTTTCACCCTGGAGTGATTTGGAATTTAGTGTGGTATAATTTCTTCCTTTTAAATTTTCTTCCTAAAATATTCTAGACTTCATTTTTTTGCACCATTCATTCAGCCTGTTTAGACAACTCAAACCAGTAAATATCACTGCATGCTCTTTCTTTGCATGTGGTCAAACCCAAATGTAACTCCTTTATATTTACTCTATGTGGTGTCTTGCAAATGAGTAAGCAATAGTATCCGCCGCCTTTGAGTAATAAGCCTTGAACAAGAATGCTTATCTTGATATGGAAATCAAATACATTTATTTCTCTACCCACTTTCAGGAAGCAACTAAAAACTCTGCTTAAGTCTCAATGGCTCTGTCCTTGTACTAACCCTGACTAAACTATTATTCCCTCTACCCTTTTCACCCCCTCAAACCTTTTCTAGGTTAGTATAGTATTAGTGTTTGAACCTTCAAAAATCAGCTAAATCCTGTGCTTAATTCTTATTAGTTCTGTCCTTTACAAACCTTGACTAAAACTTTCTATTCTCTATTTTCTCACCCTTATATTCTCCCTAAAAAAAAAAAAAAAAAAAAAATTTTTGCTTGCTGATTCTCAGTATTGTAAAGTATTTTTGCCAGTAATACTTATGAACCAGTTTTTTCTTTGTATAATATTTCTTATTTGAATGTATAACATACTTGATTTTACTAACCAATTTTTATTGTGGAGCTTTCCTCCCCGGGCCTCTACTGAAAATGGACATGTATCCAGCTAGACTAGCCTGGTCAACAAATGTAAAATAAATAAATAAATAAATAAATAAATAAATAAATAAAAATAAGAATGCTTGACTGCAGTGGCTTAGCATTATCTGGCCATCATCCATTCTTTATTGCCTCAGATAACTGCAGTTAATAGTACTCCTTTGTGTTGTACATTAAGGTCTTCTCAGAAGGCGTAGGTTATCAGAAAAATATCCACAAGACTTTTTTTTAATAAGCCCTTTTTTACATTCTTGCAGACATTGGCTGGGATTCAAGTTGTGTACTACACAGTGTGTACTTGTGTGGGTATCTGCCACTTGCAAAACTGACACAGGGTAGTAGTAACTCATAGTCTCATGATGTACTGTAGTGCAAAGAGCCCCAGTGTACCACGGATGATTTATGCAAATGAAACCAGGTAGGGGAATGAGGTCCTAACGATATGCAAATGTATGCCAGGTGAACTTGGTAATGATTCATAGTCATATGTGGTAGAAATTGTACAACAAGATGTGTGCCTGTTTAAAAGAGTAAAGCGTGATGAAAATATTGGCATTGCAAACATCAAGAATGCTATGTGTAGAAGCACCAGCCATGCAGCACCTACTAACACTACTATTTCCCACCTGCATCAGTGCCAAAGGAAGTGTTACAGTCACCAAGTAACTTGCCACAACTTCCTTGATTCAGCATATTATTGATCACTAGAGTAGATCAGAACATTTGTATGTGTCTTAACTGGCATGTATTGTTACATACAGAATCTGTAGAAATCTGTTGTGTTCTATCCCTGTGAAGACCAAGGTATTTATAGCAGTTATTCTGGCTACAGGAAATTTTCAGAGACCAACAAGGGAGACAATGGGTATTTCATAGGTCCACACCTCTGTATTACTCAAGTTCCTTCATATAATGTTCTACGTATGTGAGATCATATATTGTTTTGCAGCACTCCACAGGAGTAATCTGATGCCTTGCATGCTTTCTATGACATTGCCTACTTCCTTGAGGTATTGGATGCAATAAAATGTACATATGTTGCAATAAACTGTCAATATGTACCAAATTCACACAGGCTTGAAAACACACGTCTCACAGTCACAGAGATTTGTGAACAGGAAGGGCTGCTATTCCATGAAATGCTAGGTGGTGTGAGACGTACAATGACTTGCCAGACAGAGAGGTTCATTACTCAGCTAGAGCCAAGCCTGTGAAATTAGTTACCCCTACAGGTAACAAAGTGCTATTTTGTCCACCTTCAGTGCTAATCTTGATGACTGGATGGTTTGACAGAGATTTACACCAGGGTTATGTGTGCCTATGTTGAATTTGGGAAATGAGCGCTATTAAGTGGTTCTGAAGGGGGCACAAACTTTAACATGTGTCTTTTTAAAGCTGTATATGTCTAGCCATCTTATTGTTTCTGTGATTTATTGCTTGCTGAGTACTTTTCCTGTGTTCCTATGGATGACATCTTCCCAGAGCCCATATAACCCAGCAGTCCACTCCATGCTGGATGGGAATTGTAGACCAACAAACCAGAGTTGTTCAGAGAAGCTTCCTGCATGTCAGAGGCAAACTGTGACGTCTGATAACATGGGACACCCCTGCAAGGCTGCATAGTTGTGTGTAAACCCACATCAGATAGTGTATTCATTTGCATCTGTAGGGGAAGCATTTGGTGGTGCTCTGATCCATAGAGGACCCCTTCCCCATTGGGGACAATGAGTGGTCAGACTGTACAGCAGAAGGTTCATTTGTGGCAAGGGCATACCTTCATCCTATAAAGTGGGTGGATGTCCATCCAGAATGGAGACACTGTGTCATCTTACGGAGTCTAGTATCTCTGTCTCATTGTTTTAATCAAACCCTGTATCGGTACTGGCATCACCCACAGCCTGTCCTCCCCCAGCTTCTACAGGTGTCGTCATAATAGTGCTGTGCCCTATGAATACACAACAAAACACACTGGAGTGAGGATGAGTACCTGTGCTACTACTGTGTCCTTGTGCTTTGCATGCTGAGATTGTCCTTGCAAAACATGCCATATCGTTCCATCCCACCTCTGCTTCCTTTCTGGCATGGCTGTTTACTTTCTGTTCCTGTCACAAAATATAAGCAGCATACAGTCTGTATGCACAGTGCTGCAGTACAGAAATGTGTTGTATATGGTGCACGCTAGTTTTTCATCCACCAAGATGGTGGGAGTAGGTCCATTTTGTTAGTGTCCACGCCTCTGGAGGTGATCTCAGTACTATTTTCCCCCGGCAAGGATATTAAAATCTTCTCTGGCTCTGCTTCCGGGTGCCCCCCCCCAATGACTGACCCCTGTGCTGTTTTGGAACATGCCTTTATTTTTGCATGGCATAGCATGTCAGTAGCATGCTTACAAAATAGCTGTAACGCACTTTTGGATGCCCTCATAGTGTTTGCATCATGGGTCACTGTTGGTCGCACCTAGTCATACAAAGGCTGATCAGCTCCTGTTCTCCCCAGAAGGTGCCACCCATGGGTCCTTAAGGCCTCTAGCAGGACTTTGTTTTTGAGGGTTGACATTTTCCAGCCTTTGTTATCCATCTCATCCTGTAGACATGTAGACACCTGAAAAAAAAATGACACACACAGACTGTATAATGTTGGGAAAGGTATGATGACTGCTACAGACAAAAACGAAACCCAGTTGTACCATATGATAATTATAGAACTATAGGTTGTATAATAAAGTCTAGGTAATCAAAAATGATGAAGTCATTGTTTGTTAGTTACATTAGACCCAAACTTGAGTATGGAATAACAATAAGGGAACTTTTAAGAAGTGGAAATATACCAAGGGCATCCGTGGATGTGAAAATTTAAGTTATTATGAAAGACTAAAATATCTGAACTTGTACAGTGTCTCTTATAGGTATCTAAGAGGAGATTTTATTCAGGTATAAAGGTCATATAGAGACAACTATCTCTGGGAATGTTTGGGGTTATCAAAAAGTGCTAGAGAATCATCAGACAACCTATGTAGAAGATTCTATAGGAATGAGAAGTGTACTAATTGGTTCTTTGAGAGAGCAGCTGATGCAGGGAACAGGCTACTAAATTACATTAAAGCAAATACTAGTTTAGATATTTTTAAGAACAGCCTGGGCACTTATTATGGAAACAGGGTCTATATTACCAAGTCATAAAGACCCATAATTGAACGGCATTTTGCATCAAAATTGCTGTTTTTCGAAGTCACTCTTGTGGCGGGCTGCACCCCCCCTGCTAATTATATATACCAACTCTTGAGATCGCACTACAGTGAGGAAAGGGCAAATTTTCCGATCTTCACTGTACCCCGATCTCACTATAAACACCTTGAACGGCAGTTTGATGTGAAATGACGTTCAATTACTTGACTTTTTGATTTGGTGATACAGACCCTGGGAACAAGTGCTTTGGTATATTGGCAGGCTAAAATGCCATTAATGCCCTTGCTTGAAATATTTATGTGTATGTATGTATAGTCTAAGGGGTAGCTATAGGGGTGTGTCATACTACAGGTATAGGGACATATGTGGAGAATACGTAAAAAAAAAAAAGGTGTACATACTTGTCAGACATTGGTATATATGCACTCTCGGTAGGGTACACCCATTTTGTTACAGTAAAACAGTCATGACACAGTTCTACCATAGAGCAGTTGGGAGGGGATAAACATGTAGGCACAGATGTGCAGTACCACACTGTAGATCAATATTTACATTGCAGAGGCTTTACCCTCACTATAAGTGGTGACAGGCTTGTATACAAGTACAGGTTGTCTTGGTATTGTGGGCTACCGGAATTGCCAGAACAGTCTTCATACGTTGTGCACATGCAGACACAGATTCATGTGGTTAGCCTTATGTAATGTGAATTCCTGTTCCAAGTGTGCACATCACCACAGTCTTGTTATTGCATATGCTAATGGCATCAGCATTACATTATGTGACACCATATCCTTTTACATTTAATGCACCACTTTGTTGATCATCTCAAACATGCCGTCTATTGTAGGGTACTGCAAAATGTGTAAGCTACCCATTTTTGGAGTAATGTGAATGCTGTCAGAAATCCTCCTTGGCTATGGTATAGGTGGATAAGGATTTGTCCTTTACCTAGTAACTTTACAAATCCATTTACAGCAGAGCTACCTTTTGGACAGTATTTCAGCCAGTATAAGATTAACAAATACATGGAACCAAGTCAAGATATTTTTAACCTGTAAGAAAAGTAGTCTTGGACCCTTCTCAGCTGCGACCCAGGTCATAACATCAAGGGTGTATACAGGCGACTGTCATTTAATTTGGGCCCTCAATAAACGGGGTGTTCTCTGTGCAGTACTTGTTCCTTTTGTAGTCATATTTTGAAAACCAGTAATCTGAAGTAGGAACTTCATTTGTCAGCAACCTGTGGGATACGGATCTGATCTCGGATCCGAGCCGGCAGCTTCTATCATAGCATAGATCCGAGCTTCTAGCTCCTCCCCCATACCCATAATCCCCTGCCTACCCTAACTGACCTCAGATCTAGTTTGCCGCTCTTCAAGCAACAGCGAGGTTCCAGAGCTCTTAGCGTTTTGTGAGGAAAAAAAAAATTTTTTTTCTTTCTTCTTCTGAGTGAGTGATTGTGTGTGCGTGGTAGGTTTACCCTTTACACTAATCTTATTATTTTAGCTTTCAGCTTAAATTTAATTTAATTTAAAATATTTCTCCCTCCCCCGCTGGTCGTAGCGTGTGTGTGTGACTTGAATGTTAGGGGCCTAGTGAGTGTGCTTTACTGTAGTAATGTCGGAGGCCCCTAAAGCCATTTTTTCGAAATGCACCGAGTGTGGTCACAAGCTTTCACCGGCTGATGGCCACACTCGGTGTGTTAGGTGCCTTGGGGTTGAACACCTCTCTTCGGGTTGCGCGATTTGCGCGGTGTTCAACCCTAGGGCACTCAAGGATCGAAGGTCGAAGCTAGTTCTGGCGGGCCTTCTACCCCCAGACTCTGCTTCGGCCTCCGGTACTTCGGTGCCCGCTACCCCCCCGGTAGCGGTCACTCCTGCCTCCCTACGACCGGGACTCAACCTCCCACTTCGGAGGATAGGGAGGCCAGGAAAGAGAAGCGGCGGGAGAAGCACCTTAAGCGGCGGGCCGATGACTCCTCATCGGCCCCGCCCGCCAAGAGGGCTTCTCCGTCCAAGTCTTCTCGATCTCCTCCTCCACGGATCCGATCCCCTTGTTTCTCCCCGGGACCCGAGGAGGAGGTGATCTGGTCCCCGTTAAGGTCATCGAGGCGACACTCCAGGTCTGCCTCGGTGGCCTCTTCGAGGTCCACTTTTAGCATGTCTGATGCGGACATGGACCGGATGATGAGGAGATTCATCCAGGCCCAGATGCAGATGGGAGTGCCCTTGCCTCCCCCCCCCCCTCCGGGGGGGAGCTTGACCCCTTTTTTCACTCCTATAGCTCCTTTTCCGACCCGCATCCCGGGTTCGGAGTGCTCGGAGCCGAGCCACGTTGGATCCGGGGGTAGGTCGGAGCTGACCATGCTGGGCACATCGGCTCCGACTGCTCCCTCAAGTTTGTCGGATCCGACCTCTCGGAGCCGTGGGCCAAGCTTCGAATCCGAAGGATTCAGTGTGCTTTCGGCTCCGTCCCGGTTGGAGCACACTGGTCCTTCGGATCTGACGTTCTCGGCGCCGGGTCCGATCCCCGCTTCGGATCCGAGTGGGAGTCGGATCTCGGATCCGTCACAGAGCGGCTCCCTCTCAGCTTTTGCTGCGGTGGAGAGGGCACTGTCGAGTGCTTCCAGGCCTCCGGTCCTGGCTTCGGCTCCCTCCCGCACTCCTTCTCATCTGACCCTGGCTCCCCTCATCCGGCCCTCGGGGCAGCCTGCCTCAGCGCCTTTAAGAGTTCCAGTGGAACAGGATACAGCCCGTGAGGACTCCTCGGACAGCCCCCCCGAGGAGATTCCTCACAAGGCAAAGTGCAAAAGGAGGCACATAGACTCCCCTGAGAGTCTCACCGAAGATACGGACTTTTGCAGGGCAGGTCGAGCACTTTCCTAAATAAACTCACTTAAGTTTGACAGTTTCACTTGTGAAAATGTATTGTGATTCCTGCACCTTTTTCAAGATTCAAAGTTTCTGCCTCAAGAACATATGAACATTGTTTGCAAAATCCAAACTTTGACATCTATCCAAACTGCCTATTGAAATTCTGGTCTGTTTTGACCATATTTTTGACATTATGTGCGGTTTTATATATAAATAAACGTTCCCCTCCTATCAGATTAGAAATATCCGGTTCTGCCTTAAAAATGTTCCAATTGTTATTCACTATATGTTTGACATCTGCATTTTTTATATTCTTAACCACATTAAAATTTTTAAAGGGGGATTCTAAACCTGGAAGTTGTGCCTTGTCCTTATTTGGAAGTCACTCACCTAATTGAGGTTTGAATTTTTCCTTAATTTCTTTGCCAGTGGTTCTAAATGTAATGCAAATAGCAAAAGAGAAAGAGCACACCCCTGCCTGGTTCCCACCCACTTTAATTTTCGCCTCCAATCCCTCATATATCCTCCTAATCAGATTTATAATTTTATCAAGGAATGCAAATGCTTCCATTGCTCTGCTCATAAAGTCCCAACTTACTCTGTTAAATGCTTTTTCTGCATCACAACAGCGGTGGTATTTTCTTACATTCTGCTTTCCTATATGTTGTCAAATGTTTGCCACCCCCATCCCCCCCCCCAATCCACAAAAAGACATTGATGCATATCGATCAGTTTTGGCATCACTTATACCATTCTTTTAGCCATTGTAGATGTAAGCACTTTATAATCCTGGTTTAGTATTGAACAGGCCTGTATGAGGCTAAATCTGATGGATCGTTACCCTTTTTAGGTATTACAGCTACCACTGCTTTCTTCCAGGCTGTTGGTACTTCTCTTCCTCTTAAAATAGTGTTAAATGAAACCTTCCAGATCTTTATCAGTTTTTCCCTCCTAGCTTCCAAACTTCCACAGGAATACCATCTATTCCTGGGGACTTTCCTGTAGATTGGCTATACATCACCATTTTTATCTCATCTCATCCAATCTTGGTAGTAATTGAGCCTCATCTACCTCTAACCTTGGCATGTTTAATTTTTCTACAAATATTTCCATTTGTACCTTTTCTTGATTACCATATTTCTCTGCTTTATACAAACTTTCACAGAATTTTCAAAAGATTTCTAATACTTCTACAGGATCTCTTTTATTTTCCTTATTATAGGTTCTCTAAGCTTGGCGACAGCCCTTTCTACTTTCTGTTGCCTGAGTCGTTGTGCTAAAAGTTTTTGTGCTCTAGAGCTATCAAAAAACAGTTGCTTAACAACATTCTTTCTTAATTCATGTGTATTTGTCAAGGTAGTCCCTTATTTTCAGTGCAGTATTCTGCAGTTGCTTCTCTTCTTCTTCTGTGGGATTCCACCTATTTTGCAATTATTTATTATTTTATTTATTTAACATTTGCTTACCAGGGAAGTCCGACTGGTCTAGTTGCCCATTTTCACTGGAGGCTATGGGAGAAAAGCTCCACATGAGAGTACACAGTATAACAGCACAAAATTATACAGATGAGAAGAATTGTACAGATAATAAAGAAAGCATACTATACAGTACAATGGGATACTATTCAGTGTTTATCTAACAGCATATAATAACCTACAATAATTTTGTCAAAATTTATATATACATCAGAGAAGTAGGTGGGAGAATTGTTTGAGGGTGGGCTGAGATGAGCAATACTTTAACATTTGTCAGTCTCTCTAAATAATTCTTGTTACTTCTTAACCATATCTCCCTTTCTTTTATTTCCACTGTATTTTTAAACTCCACTTTAATTTTATCCCGCTCCCTTGCTATATTTTCAGAAAAAAAAAATTGTTTTCTCTAATAGCTCTTGAATACTTTCCACTACCCATTCCTTAAATTCATCCCTTCAACAGATAGGTGAGAAACCGCTCGTATCTCATTTTTATTTCATTACCCAGTGTTGTTATATTAGTTATTATTGGCGCTTGATCTGAAATAGTTATCGGGTGCATATCAAGACCTTCAATTAAATGCACATGTTCTTGTGAAATGTAAATTCTGTCTAGCTTTGCCCAATTTTTGTATCTTGGAGAATAATATGTAAATTTACTTCAGACTCCTAGTACTGAATTCATATCTTCCATGGCAGATATTTTCATACATTTCTTCCAAAATCTACCCTCCTTTGTTTTATTTTTTTTTCTTCTGGGCCCCCCAGACTCATCTTCACTGTTGCAAATCAAATTCCAGTCCCCTCCTTGCAGAAAGCTGATTATTTCTCCCAGAACTTTCTTAAGCTCTATTATAGCAGTTTTAGATGGAATAAATACATGCCAGTGTCATCCTTCTCCCTTGTCAGTAGCCTCTTAGTGCTACAAATCTACCATCATCATTTATTATTTATTTATTTATTTATTTTCAGTTTGATTACCGGGGAAGTCCACTGGGCCCAGAGAGCCCGTTTTCAGTGGAGGCCCGGGGAGAAAAGCTCCATGAAACAGATTACAGTACAGATAGCAGTCCAATAAAAAGAAAAGTACAAATGCATTTCCAATAATACGTGTGAGAAATATTGTCCATAGTGGAAAAATATTGTGCAGATACATTTTAACAAATTCACACAGTTAAAGTCAAAAGGTACTTACAGTATTTACAAAGTGTGCAAGATCGTATGGGAATTACCTGTAGAAGGGCATAGCCAGCTATAAGGTGCTTAGGAACTCAGGAGGATACCCTCCCAGGGGCTTTTGTTAAAAAGTTCTAGGTAGGGAGAATGCAGTTACATTTCCATTTGGAGGAGAGGTAGGTGTAAAGCTGAGTTTTGATGTTGTTTGTGTTTGACATTGTCCTTAGTGTGGAAGGGAGAAAGTTCCATTTCTTACCTAAGGAGAGGAGACGTTGTCCAGCAGGACGTTTAGGTTTGTGGACAGTAATTAAGTTTTAGTGTTCAAATCTAAGAGTTCTATTTGGGGTGTATGGGGGAAGGATGTTAGAGCGGGGCTTTTGGTTTGATTAAATATTAGTCTATGTGCTGTAGTGAACTGGAGGAAGACCAGGTAATTTGTGAATTCTAACCAGTTGACGGATTGGAGGGTAACAGTGATGAGTGGAATAAGAATATTTGGCTTTGGTGCCAGATTTAGACATTTTGTTATAACAGCAAGTTTGGAAGTGATGGAAGAGGATAGGTTAGTTAGTAGCAGGGCGCTGTACAGAAGGGAGGGAAGGAGGTAAGAGGAGGCCAGAGTATGCCTGGTAGAAGTAGAGAGAAAGTGGTTGTTCTGTATAGCATACCTAGTTTTTGGTGGGTTTTCTGTATATTTTGCTGAATATGGATGTTGAACTTGAGGTGTCCGTCTATGGTTACACCAAGTAGTTTGGCAAAGGGAACAACTTCGATCAGAGAGTTGCTTTGTGTTAGGACTTGGAAGGAATTTTTATCAAAAGAGAGAGATTTTGAGGGTGTGAATAGCAGTATTTTAGATTTGTTAGCATTGAGAGGTGATTTTGGCGCATCCAGATCTTGGTAGTTGAGAAGGCAGTCTGAATTTTAGATAGGAGTTCAGGGAGGTTAGAGGCAGAGCAGACAAGTGTAGAGTCATCTGCATATTGGATGAGTTTGGCATTTGGAATAGCAGAGTGAAAGTGATTGATAAATATATTAAACAGCATTGGTTCGAGGATGGACCCTTGTGGTACTCCGGTAGGGGTGGGTAAGAAAGGTAAGGTGCCTTTTTTTTTTCCATTTCACAGCCTGAGATCTATCTGACAGCTTGAGAACCAGGAAAGAGTGTTTTGGGAGAGATTTATGTTTGAGAGGTGACTTAGAAGGTGCTTATTGAATGCTTTAGAGAGATCTAGGAGCAGTGTGGATACCAAGTTGCCAGAATCTCGGGCTTGATTGACAGTTACTAAGAATGAGAGTAAAGCTGTTCTGGTGCTATGTCCTGGTCAGAAGCCATGTTGGGTAGGGGTAAGAAGTTGTTTTTTAGTCAGAAAAGACATAAGTTGGAGGTGGATGCATTTTTCTAGGATTTTGGAGATTGGAGAGAGAAGAGCTATAGGGCAGAAGTTTGAAATGTTAGTGTTTTTGCCTCCCTTGTGGAGAGGAAGAATAAAGGTGGAACGCCAGAGTTTAGGGACATAGGATTCCTTTATGGATCTATTAATTAGGATCCTAATTGAGAGAGCTATACCATCGGCAGCGGACTTGAGAAAGGAAGAGGGGATGTTGTCAGTTGCATTGGAGCAGGGTTTAAGTGTGGATAGAAGTCTTTTTATGTAGTTAGTGGAGACAGGTTTAAGCTCAAACATAGTGGGTAAATTATTTGGGGACTTAGGTGAGGTGGAATGTAGGAGAGATGGGTCGTTGTTGGGAAAAGTTTTCTATCAAGAAAGAGTTGACTAGTAAGGCTAATTAGAGGTCAGATTTACTTGAGTCCGGACAGAGGTTATTTTTGCAGCTTGGGTTGAGGAGTGAGTTTATGAAGTTCCATAAAAGCATAGGGTTTTGGGGATGTTGGACTAGAGCTTAGTGTAGTAGGAATTTTTGTCTTTGAAGATTTGTCTTATTGCAAAGTTACGGAGCTGTGTATATTGGAGAAGGGTTTTGGGAAGTTTATTTTTTTGGTAAAGCTTCCAGGATTTGTCTCTCTGATGCATAATTTGCTTTGATGTTATGTTGTCCCTATCTTGGCTTCCTTCTTGTTGGTTGGGTTCGGCTCCGACTCTGCCATATTCTAAAGCTCGAGAGCTTCCACTGGCTTGAGGCTAGACCCTATCCCATGCCTAGCGCTAGTTACCCAGATCTCGTTTGCTGCTTGAAGCTTCAAGATTGCTGGCTACTGGCTCAGACTAAGTTTTTGAATTTTTTTTATTATATTCTGTATTTAAATCTTGATATTTCTTCAGGATTCTTTCTGTAGATTAGTAGTGTTTGTTTAGCATCCCTAGCTCCATTTTCTGGTTATTATTGCTGCTGTATAGGCAGTAGTTTTTCCTTGTGGCCTATCCCCATTTCAAAACCGTTTTTTTCTTAGAGGATTTCTCCTCGCTCTTAGCCCGTTTCAGTTAGAGGGATTCCCCTTATTCCCTCCTTCTCCCTTTCTGATAAGAAGTAGCTGTTTAAGTTAGAAGCTCTCCTCGGTCGGGGGAGATGTTTAACTTAGAGGCTCTCCCCCTTCTGTTACTTTCTGTTTTTTGTTGTAGGTATAGTGTTTTAGTGGTTATTGTAGAGTTGTAGACTTCCTGTTCTTGATATCTGTAACTTCAGTGTATTGTACCAATACTGTTTGTGGTGATGTCCAAAGAAGCAGCCAATTTTGGATTCAAGAAGTGTTATTCGTGCTCCCAAAAAAATGTCCCTGACTGACGTATGAGTTGTGTTTATTGTCTGGGAGCCGTGCACCTGCAGGACTTGTGTTCTGTTTGTCAGGCTTTCAGCGCCAGAGTCCTGCAGGAGTGCAAAAACAAACTTATTCGGAGAGGTCTACTGAAAGGGCCTTTTGACACTCCAGTGGAAGGGAATCAGACTAGTAAACCAGGGGAAATCCCCCAAACCGACTTCTCTGTCGGTTCCAACCTCGGAGCCGCCAAGACAGAGAAATCTGACAGTTCGTCTGATCCAAAACCTCTCTGGTCCGAGAAGACCTAATCTCCTGTGGTTCTGTCAGTTTCTTCGACACCATCTAGGAGTCATAAAAGGACCAGATCTCCTTCCTTGCAACCGATGCAGTCCACTTCACATTCACCGCTTCTGCAGTCTGTAGCGGGCAGTCACCAATCGTCTACCCACTCCTCTCGATCGTCCAGGAGTCTTTCAGACGATGATGTGGAGATGGAGGTGAAAAGGCTTCTCAAGACACCAGCTCTCGCCACAATGTTATCGAGCCCAGCCCATATGGATGTGGAGCCGAATACTCTACCCTGGATCATCTGTTCCTCCTTCGACTCACCTGAGCTCGGAGCCGGAGTGCATGGAAGTCATTGTGGTGGAAGCACTGGTTCCGAAAACCTCCAGTCTCTGTTCTGACATCCGCGCAGATCTCCTCGATACCTCCTGCTATCGTGGGATCTGAGAGCCGACACTTGCTCGTCAGCTCCGAGGGAGGGAGCGGCATCAGACCCTTGTCTGACCCCACTCTTCCTCTTGGAGCTTCGGTGCAGGTGAACTCGGCTTCTCAGCCTTGGAGACATCACTGTCAGTGCGGGAGAGGTCTCTCGACTCTTTGGAGCCAGGGACTCGATTGGGCTGGGAGCGTGGTGCCTTTGAGGTGAGGAGTGTGCTGTCCTCTCAGAAAGCTCCTCCCTCGGCCTCAGCTACTCCGTCCCCTCCAGAGCCAGTGTCTTCTCTCTTACCACCCCTCCATTCTAAGTGCAGAGAACCAGTGCCCCAGGACAACTCCTTCCGAAACCTCCCCAGAGCATCCCCCTGAGGAGGTCTCTTGGAAGAGGACATGTAAGAGGAAGCACGTGGACTCCCCTGAGTCTCTGACATCGGACATGGACTTGGAGGACTCAGAAGGGTCGCCACGGTCCCCCTCTGAGGATGTCTCATTCTCGGACATCCTGGAAATCCTCAAGCAGAAGGGTGGCTAGAAGTCCCTTTCCCTTTCTGAGGACAAGTCTGTGTACCTGGACGCATTTGGTTCCCGACTCTCCACCTCTTGGGTGTCTCCGCCCTTCGACCCACTGCTAGGGGTAGTAAGTCAAAAGGCGTGGAGCTCTCTGGAATCGATAGAACCAGTTTCGCAGAGGCCCAATAAGTTCATTACCGCATCAGATGACAAATCCTTCCTAACCAATTTTGTGCCAGTTGATGCTATGGTGGTGACAGTGGCCACTAAGAAGGAATTAGCAGAGACTTCTACATCTGTCCATCCGCCAAACAGAGTACTGTACAATGGACAGATATGGGAAGCGTGTATTTTCTTCAGCAGCCTTTACTCTCAGGTCACTGAATTATCTATCCCATTTCACCCGTCTTCTGAGGGATCTCATGAAAGAGCTAGGAGATACCCTACAGGATCCTACAGCTACGGGAGCTGCAGATAAGACTGCTTCTCAGCTTGTAACCTTAACTTCGGTAGTCTCCTATGCAGACGATGGAGCGAGCAGGGCTGCAGGCAGAGGAGTCACCTTACGGAGACATTCCTGGATGCACCTTTGTCAATTTGTGGAGCTTTTTAAGTCTTCCTTTACCAGTGCCCCCTTTGACGTGTCGCTGTTTGGGCCTAAGGTAAAAGAGACCCTAACCTGGTGCAAACAGGATGGCAAAACTCTCTCTGCCATGCGAGTATGTTTTTCCGCTCCTTCTAGACCTTCTTCTAAAGATCAAAAAGGTAGAAAAATGTGGCACAGGGGGTCTGCAGCACTCCTGAAAAGGGGCCCGCCTGTCCACCTCTGGAGGCAGTCAGGGGAAGATTGTCACTGTACCCAGAAGCCTGACAAAATATCACAGAAGACACATGGGTACAGTCAGTAATATCCAGGGGATACAGTATTCCTTTCTCCATGCCACCTCTTCTCCAAAAACAAAAATCCATCTTAGATGTGTCACCCAATCTAAGGGAACAAGCAACTCGAAGTTCAAAAGTTGCTAAGAAAAACAGTCATCTAAGAAGTCCCCACAGACCAAATTGGATCCGGAACTTGCTCAATTTTCTTTTTAGTACCAAAGAAAACACGGGACTGGAGGCCCATTTTGGATCTCAGCAGACTCAACATGTCTATCAAAAAGACAAGGTACCGGACGGTGACAATGCAGTCCATACTTCCCTTTCTCGGAAAGGACAATTGGATGTGCTCCATCGATTTCCAGGATGTGTACTACCATATCAAGATGGACAGGCAATCCAGGAGAGTTCTACACTTCTGGTTGGGAGCCAGTCACTACCAATTCAGAGCTCTGCCCTTTGGCCTCACCACAGCCCCCAAGGTGTTCACCAAATGCATGGAAGTAGTCAAGGCTCATCTGAGGTATCTAGGATTCCGGGTGTTTCCATATATGGATGACTGGCTCCTTACCGCCACTACCCAGCATCGACTAACCGAAACAAGGGACACTACAATATGCCTCTGCTCTCAGCTAGGCATCACTATAAACTACAAAAAGTCTGCCTTGTTGCCCTGTCAATATATTACATTTATAGGAGCAGATCTAGACACCAAAGATATGATAGCAAAATTGCTTCAGGACAGACCATTCGACACCAAGTTGAAACTCTAATCGGGGAGAAAAAGACTCAAGATTTGTTCTGAAAGTCCTGGGCTCAAAGGCGGCAGCGATAACACTAGTTCCCTTGGCGTGTTTCCACATGAGGTTATTGCAGTGGCTCTTGTTTGCTCAATGGTCCATGCAAGATCTACCCATGTCCCAAGAAATTCTCCTCACAGAGACCTGCAAGAAGGACCTAAAATGTTGGCTTCAGTCCACCCAGTTGATAATAGGCAGACCGTTCGTCCTCCCCCAACCGGTGGCCACAGTGACCACGGACGCTTCCCAGATTAAGGTGGGGGGGGGGGCATTATCTGGGACAGACTGTTCACGGAACTTGGCAACAACACGAGTACCATTTGCACATAAATTTCCTTGAGATGAGAGTGGTGCTCCTGGTATTGCAAGCACTTCACCGCTCTCTCCCCACAGGGACGATTGCAATTCAGGCAGACAAGTCAGCGGTATGGTACATCAACAAGCAAGGCAGAACCAGATCTTACCCCTTAAGGCCCTAAGAGAATGGCAATGGGCGTTGTCCTTCCAACGTTTTCTGATCGTGACGTACATCCCAGGGAAATCCAGTGTGACAGCGGGCAATCTAAGCTGGGCTATACTTATACCTCACAAGTGGTCCCTGAAAGAGGACATTGAGAGTCAGATTTTTCGCAAGTGGGGTCAGCCTTGCTGCGATCTTTTTGCCACATCCATCAATGCCAAATGCAGCAGCTATTTCACCCTAGTCCCCCCACTAGGACAATCACCCAGGGATGCACTTGTTCACAATTGGCTTCCGGGATTTCTGTATGCCTTTCCCCCGTTCCCTCTGATTCCCAAGGTTCTTTAGAAAGCAAAATCAGTGGGTTGCAAGCTAATCATCATTGCCCCCTACTAGCCTTGTCAAATCTTGTTCCCGTTTATATGGCCCCATCTTCTGGAGGAGCCTTGGATCCTGGACCCAGCTCCAGATCTGCTGATGCATCAGTCGGGCACACTCCATCCTTCCTTACAGACCCTCAAGGCTGACAGCTTGGTTCCTCCACTTCCTGGCTTAGGCAGGTTTCATGACATCTCCTCGGCAGTACAACATATTCTCATTTCCTCTCTTAAATCCTCAACGAGGAAACTGTATACTAGCAAATGGAAATGGTTCTCTTGCTGGGCTGTCAAAAATAATATTGATCCTTTTACTGCACCCATTTGAAAGATACTAGAATTCCTTGCTGAAACTTTTAACCAAGGAGCAGCAACAGCAGCAACTATCCGTGTTCAGTTGGCTGCTATTTCCAACTTTCATGTGGGAGAAATGGGTTCCAATGTTATGTCCCACAGGCTATGCAAAGCTTTTCTGAGAGGTACTATCCATTTGAGACCCCCAATAAGAGAACCACTTCCACCTTGGGATCTTAATTTAGTCCTAGCGACTTTGATTCTTCCTCCATTCAAACTGGCTAGTTCTTTTGCTCTAAAATTTTTGACTTGGAAAACGATTTTCTTGATTGCCATTACTTCAGCTAGGAGGGTATCAGCATTACAAGCCCTTTCCATTCGTTCTCCTTATTTAGTTTTCCACAAAGATAGGGTTTCTCTCAAGGCGAATCCTTCCTTTCTACCAAAAATTTGCTCAGAGTTCAATCTGAATCAATCGATAGAACTATCAGTGTTCTTTCCTAACCATGGCAACAAGGCAGAGTATAAACTCCACCAACTGGATGTTCATAGACAATTACATTTCTATTGCACAGGACTCAGGAATTCAGGCAGTCTGACCAATTGTTTGTATCCTTTGCAGAAAACAAAAAGGGAGCTTCACTGTTGAAAGTGACTTTATCAAAATGAATTTCAGATACCATTACTTGCATCTATAACTAACGGAACAAACAACTACCAGGAAAATTTGAGGACACTCAACCAGGGCTTTGTCTACCTCCACTGCCTTTTAGGCCAGACTGCCTCTAGACTCAATTTGTACAGCAGCTATGTGGGTTAACCCCCATACTTTCATTACTCATTACAAAATAGATGTGGCCTCCCGGAAGTGGGCATCCTTTGGTTCCATGGTCCTGAAGTGTATATTCCATTGAGCCACCCAAGAAGAAGGTGCTGGGGACGCAGTCCCAATCAATAATAAGGAAGGCGAGATAGGGACAACATAACATAACGAAGTTATGTACTCACCATAACGTTCCAAGTTTGTTGTCCTTGATCTCGCCTTCCTTCTTACATCCCACCCTCCTTCCCCCTCCAGGAGGATCGAGAGGTGTTATCCATCTTTGGCTATATAGGCCTTGATTCCCTTCCTGCCTTATGAGTTGGATAGAATAAGAGTTCCTACTAATGGCTTGATGTTTTTTTTCTTATGTATGGATGTATATGCACACACATATTTTGTTATATGTTTATAGTTTATATATCTGCACATTGTGGTCTAGTGTTATGGGTTATCGCAAATGAGATAGTGCTAGGCATGATGGGATAGGGTCTTGCCTCGAGCCAGTTTAAGCTCTCTAGCTTTAGAATATGGCCGAGTCAGAGCTGAGGTTCGGCTTTGAAACCAACCAACAAGAAGGAAGGCGAGATCAAGGGCAACAAACATGGAACATTATGGCGAGTACATAACTTCTTTTTTCTTTGGTTAGCCAAGGGGCAGTTATAGTTTTTATTCTTTTTTTTCCTTGGTGTAGCTAGGGAATTTAGAGCATCTAGGAATGTAGAATTAGTGATCTATGGCTTTATTGAGTAGAAGGGTTTTTAGAATGTTCCAATTTATTTATTTGAGATAGAGAAGGTTTTGGGGTCAAATTTACTAAGGTTGAGTACATTGATGTTGGTGTGGATGGGAGGTGGTTGCATGGTAAATGAAAGCTGGGAGGTGTTCACTAATAGAGTCAGGGATGGTGCCAGAGTTGGTAATTTTATTTTGATGGGTGACTAAGAGCCAGTCGAGTGGATCCTGGGGGATTTGTTTTATTGGATCTGGTGATGGAGTGGGTCACGAGTAAAGTTAGAGAGGTTAATGGACAGGGAGGGTATGGGACTGTTGATTTTATTCCAGTCGATGTTGACATTGCCTAGTATGCAAGTTTCAAGGTTAATTTCAGCTGAGCCCCATTAGAGTATGTCTTCAAGAGTTGAGATGTTATTTCCGGGTTGGCTATAAAGGGTGATGATGTAGAGGCTTTTGTAATTGTCAGTTCTGTATTGGCGAATTTAGGAATGGGGTTTGGTAGGGGAATTAAGGTAAGTACATTGGAATAGATTAATGCAGCGCCTCTGCCTTTTTTACTTTGGGCAGTCACATCTAAGAGTGTGAAATCCAGAGGGTAGGATTTCAGAGTCAGAGATGTGGGGTTTGAGCCAAGTTTCAGAGATGGCTACAATGTCTGGTTGGTTATGACTTAGCCATGCTTGAAACTGATGTGCTTTTTTTATTGAGACTTTGGGCATTGAGTATGAAACATTTAAGAGTATTATAGGGGGATGAAAGGTTAGAGGAATGGGTAGGGTAATTGTTATTTGTGGGTGGGTTAGGTCCTCGGTTGGGGTGAATGTCTCCCGCTAAGACGAAGTTATTGAAGGAAGTTATTTTAGTGTGTTTTGGTTTGGATTTAGGGTATTCTGGATGGTCTAGTATTTAAGTGTAAGAGTCTTAGCAGTAGTGGAAATAATTTTAGGATTAAAAAGGTGCAGAGGGTTGAGCTGAAAGAGTGGAGGAGGAGGAGGAGATGGAAAATAAATTATTTGTGTGAGGGAGGAGATGGTTTTGTGTGGGAGTAAGGTAAGGAGTAGTGAGTGGACTGGAAGCTCATTGGAGGTATAGGAGCTGGTGTGGTATAAAGTTGTTAGGAGTAGTAAGAGGGAGATGGTGGTGCGGAGTGTTAGGAACAGTAAGGAAAACATGGTTAGAAAAAGGTAGTTTAATATGGGAATATTTGTAGTTGGAGAGAAGAGCTGTGGGGTGAGAGGGGGTATTGAAAGAGTGATGTATTTAATTACTGTGGGTGAAAGGAGGAGGGGTAAAGAGGGAAAGGCTTTGACTGGATGGTTGTCTTGAGTGGGTGGGGAGTGGTTGAGTGGAGCTCCTCTTGCAATTATTATAAGTACTCCTGTTTTCCTTTGCCCCAGCTATTCCACTGAATAACCATCCTGAAAACTTTTTTTATCAAATTCATATGTTCAGTTCTTTCCAAGTACATCTCTAGCATAGCTATTTGCCCTGTTTTTTTTTTTTTTTTTTTGTTAAATGTCTAGTTCCAGATTTTGTGTTGTATGCATACACTGCTTGGCAGGTTGATCTTTTATATAGTTGTTTCTTGTCATATCCATTTGAACCTATATCAAAAATTATAAAACTTTTTGTTTTAGTGAATGCCCTCAAACAAACACACCCCCAGTACCCCCTAAAACATGTTAACTGAGTAATAACACACAAAAGTACAAATGTGTGCAAATATTGAAACTTTACTCTCCTAATGGGAACAGCTGTTCCAAACTGATACTCCCACTCATAGACTAGAGTTAAACTAAAATAAAGGTTATCCCATGGTAAGATGAAAGGTGCAGCCTTTGCTTCCACTAAGTGCTGTCTGGTTTTGTTTTATCTTTATAGCTCAGCTGGGAAACACTTCAATGTTTTCAGACAACATTATCTCCAAGCCGTTTCTCCTTATCAGATTATCTCCTAGTGACATGACAACCAGGTACAAAACTGCCAAGCATGCATTTTATTAGAAAAAGAATCTTATAATCAATATTCTTTTTCACATACTTTCTTTCTGTTAAAACTGTTACTAGATCAAGCTAAGGGCCTTAATCCAGTCATCCTCCTATGCAAGAATGAGAAAAAGTACCAACATTTTCTTCTACTTTTTTTTTTTTTTTTTTTTTTTTTTACATTAAAGTGCCTACATTTCATAAAAATGAACAAAGAGTAAGAAAAAAAAAAGGAGCACCTGTTTACATTGGTATCCCTATAACTAAGAAAACTTACTTTATAATATACAAAGAAAATTATGCACTATTAAAATAGTACCATTAAGAAGAATTTTGTTTTACTTAGTTAACTTTCTCCCTGTTCTTCCCCTCTCCTGAGTATTTTTCCAAACATTAATAACGTGGAGTCGGGCATATGATTTAGAGTCCCCAACAAGTTTAACAAAATTGAGGCAACACCAGTATTTCCAGATTTTCTTGTTTGCCATTTTCCACATATATAATTATTGTTTTATAATCCCACATTTGTCAATTTCCAAGTTACTGGCTTTATTCCTACTCACCTCCATCTCCCAAATCCCATCTCTGTTTCATTTCCAATGTACTCTCGATTCTTCTAGTCGACTCTTTTGTGTTTTTTTTTCTTTCTGTCAAGCATTTTCTATTGAAACATTGGAAAGGGTTATTGGCACAGTTGCTCTGTGGTCTTTGTTATCAGAAGAATAAAAAGCAGAATCTCCTGTTTCGCAGCTCTTTTTTTTTTTTTGTTGGTCGAACTTTTATTTTACCTCCTTAGCATGTACCTCATCAAAAAATGTTTTTCCCCTCCAGGGAAAATATTTTGAAGATAGTTGGGTGCAGAAGTTTGAATCTCAGTTAAAAATTCCTGTTGTGGAATGGCCAGTCCAGTTGCTTATTTGTGCTTTCATAAATTTAATACAGTCTATTCCTTCCAACTTCTCTGGTACAGCAGAAAAATCTCGGGTTTTACCTACGTGCTCTGTCCTCTAATTCTGTTTTTTTTTTTTTTAAACATCTCTTCTTGTGCAGTCTCATATTTAGCCAGCCTTTTCTTCATTTGACCTCCTGAGTTTTGCAGTTTTATCACCTTATCTGAATATTTGTTTAAAGCCTCTTCCACTTTTTCCAACCCTTTTGTGTGAGTTGATATACTCCATCAGTGTTTTGTTTATTTTAATTAGGTCTATGTGCAGTTGTCTTATACTTTCCTCTAGGATACTGGAAGTCATATCTGGACCTTGCACTGCTTTTTGCTGAACAGCTTCAGTTTTCCCAGTCAGTGTTTTTTTTCACCTTTTATAGCTGATTTTCCATCAGGACCTCTGTATTTTTTTTGCTGGCATCCAGGCAGTGCACTTGGTAGCCAGTTACTGAAATTTACCTAGAAGTTTAGGTCCGCTGGCTTTCTCTGCCAAGTTTTTGTTTTCACACTGTTAGAGCTAGAATTAAGCTGTTGCTCAATGTGCAGCCATCTTGGAAGTCGGGAGGGGTTTTGCTTGACGATTTTTCTTAAGAGTTTGTTAGGGTGAAAGGGAGTTAAAGTTGGGACTAAATATGTCTGCTAGCAGATCTGCTGTATTGCCAGGTTTTGTGAATGTGGCGCCATTAACCACCAGTTCACCACATTGCATTGTGCTACCCTTGAGGTTTTGACATAGATGAAGAAGGCCTTATGGTTATCTTTTACCTGAGAGGATATCTTAACATCAAAATCTGCTACTTCTTGAAACAAAAATCAGCTCCATAACCCCAGCAAACTCTAGCAGTTAGGAAACATTCCAAAACAAACTACATCCTATTAAGCAATAGTTTGTCAAAATTAAGTGCCCTTCCCAACCCCGAGTTCACAGCAGGCTGTGTGGAATTGTTCACATATAATATGTCCAACCATGTAAATGGATATATAGAGGCTGCTGCACTTACTAGGATTAAGCCAAAATCAAACACCACCAGTGGAATCCTAATCTTAATAGAGCATATAATAAAAGGAAAAAAAAGTCATGGCTAAAATCAGAAAGAGTGACTTCAGTAGTGATAGGCACTCTCTCTAATTAAACTAAACGGGAAACCGAGGGCTAATTAAGCCCACCAAGGCCAGTTACAGTGTCAAGATAGCCTTACAGGCTAAAGACAACCACAAAACCATCTACAGCTGTGTCCAAAACCTGAAAGATAGCACACATTAGTGTGCCAGACTGGTGGTCAGTGGGGCCACCTTCAATTCAGCTCCGATGCCATCTCCCAAGTCCTCCCTACCTCCTCCAGTGAAATACCTTCCATCATACCCGCAACTGTTAACAGAGAGCAGGTCCTGGTGGTGCTTGCTAAGGCAAAAAACACAGCCTCAATGGGCTCTGAGAATATCCAGGATGCCTCCTAAATAGCTTGAAACATGACCTGTCAGGACCACTTCAGTCACTTTTGAGCTGTAGCCTCAAAACAGGCTTTTATACCATGGGAATGAAAGACTGCAGTGGTAATCCAACTTCACATTGGTGGACCTTCAACCGACCCTGGAAACTACAGACCCATTAGTCTGACTAGTCTTAATATGCAAAAACCACGAAACAATTTTATCATGGAAATGATTAACAAAGACATAGGCAGCCTTCAGACACTGTACCCAACCCCGTTGGGCTTTATCAAGGGGAGGTCATGCCTAGTATACTTGGTGGATTTCTTTGAGAAGATCACCAAGGCAATGGATGGGGGGAAGATGATGCATACACCCTACCTGGACCTGACTGAGGCATTCGATACAATACCCCATGTGGGTACAGCTGACAAACTCGCTGAATTGTGCATAAACTCTTACATAATTCTCTGGATTGTCATCTGGCTCACATGCAGGACCCAGGTAATCGAGATTGGTGAGACCATCTCCACTAAGAGACCAGTCACAGTCACCAGTGGGGTACCTCAGGGCTCTATGCTGGGACTGCTGCTATTTGCCATTTACTTCTCGGATGTAAAGGCTAATGTCAAGGGCCTTTGGCTGACAAGGTTCAAAGATGACTGCAAATTGGAAGCTATCGAAGATTCCCTCCATGACGTAAACATCTTACAAGAGGGTCTAACACAGACGTATAACTGAAGTTATTCAAAGGGGATCCAGTGTCTGTCAGGCTGGGACGACATCCTCGACAAGCCGCGTTGCTTCGCAAGAGATGGCTTGCACCTGTCACCCCTAGGCTTTCAAGTACTGGCCAAGGCTGTTGCTGCCCCCATAGTGCTTTTTTTAGGCAAGGCTCAAAAGTCAAACCCACCTCCGTAAACAGCACAATTAACAAAAAAATGAGGGTTATGCTACTCAATGCCAGGAGTTTAAATCTCAAAATGCACACGCTTGAAGCACTCCTCAGTATGGAGAACGTCAACATCTGTGCAGTAACTGAAACCTGGTTCAAGGCTCCAGAGAGCACCACAGCACTACTGGGCTACAACTCATACCACACGTTTTGGCCACAGAACACATACCAAAACACAAAAGGAGGAGGTGTATCTATATTCATCAAGGATACCTACACCTCCAGGTTAGTGGCACAGCATGATACCTCTGAGATCATCCACGTGCAACTAACATCTGGCAAATCTGCAGTGCAAATTGTGGCCTGCTATAGATTACCATCCATCACCCAGGGCCTCCACCCCACCTTCCTGGAGACACTGGAAAACATGAAGGTCCTACCGAACACCCTGATACTGGGCGATTTCAATTACCCTACCATTCACTGGGAAAACTACTAGAGTACAAATTCCCAGGCCCAACGCTTCCTGGAATTCATAAACTCAAATGCCCTGGATCAGCTGGTAAACTCCCCTACCAGAGGTCAAAACATATTGGACCTGGTCATCACCAACACCGGAGGTCAACCCGTCATTGGTGAGATCAGACCATAAACTAATCACTCTGGATGTCCACACCCCACCACCACCCCCAACTAAAGAAACAACAGTAAAAAACTTTTTTAAAGCAAACTTCACCTTACTTAAGACAGAGGTGGTAAGTTTCACAGCCCCCATGCTAAAGGATAATGCTGCCCAAGATGCAGAAACCTTTACAAATGCACTCTATGAGCACCTACAAGGATGCATGGATCGTGCCATACCTAGCAAAACCAAGAATCTGAAGTAGGAATGTTCATTTGTCTGCAACCTGTGGTTTACGGATCCGATATCGGATCCGAGCCGGCAACTTGTTTCAAGCTAATGGATCCGAGCTCCTAGCCCCTCCCTTCACCCATAATCCCCTGCTAACCCTCCATGACCTCAGATCTAGTTTGCCGCGCTTGTGATGGCAGGATCCTTTTTCTTGAGCTCCAGATAAGTGACAAAAAGTTAAACTTTTTTCTTCAGAAAACTACTTTTTTTGTTTAAATTAACTTTTATTAAGTGTGTCTGAGTTAGGTTCCCTATTTTTTGTTTATTTAATACCCTCCCTTCGCTGGTCGCTAGTGTGTGAGTGTTTGTGGTGTGCTTTTGGGGCCTGTGTGTGTGTGTGTGTAGTTGTTTTTTTCTTTTTGCTTTAAAAAAAAAAAAGGGAATGGCTGAGGCCCCAAAAGCCATATTTTCGAAGTGTACCGAGTGTGGCCATAAGCTCTTCCTGGCTGATGGCCACACTCGGTGCGTTCGGTGCCTTGGGGTTGAACACCTCACCTCGGGCTGTACTATCTGTGCAGCGTTCAACCCCAGGGCACTGAAAGAGCGGAGGTCGAAGCTGGTCCTGGCGGGATTTCTACCCCCGGATTCGGCTTCGGCCTCCGCTTCCTCTACCACTCCTGTGGCTCCATCACAGCCTGTGATGGTTGCCACTCCTGCCCCCCTGCCTCCGACTGGGACTCAAACTCCCGCCAAAGTGTCGGAGGACAGGGAGGCCAGGAGGAAAGCGGAGGAGAAGCACCAAAGCGGCGGGCCGAGACCTCCGTTCGGCCCGCCAGCTAAGCGGGCTTCTCCCTCCATTGCTTCTAGGTCTCCTCCTCCTCTGCTCCGATCCCCTTCTTTCTCCCCGGGGCCCGAGGAGGAGGAGACCCGATCTCCGTCGAGGTCATCGAGGCGGCACTCCAGGCCTGCCTCGGTGGCTTCTTCGAGATCCACATTTAGCTTATCTGATGCAGACTTGGACCGGATGATGCGAAGGTTCATCCAGGCCCAGCTGCAGATGGGAGTGCTTTGCCTCCCCCCCCCTCAGGGGGGGAGCTCGACACCTTTTTTCCACCCAATTGCTCCTTCTCCGACCCGCTACCCGGGTTCGGAGCGCTCGGAGCCGAGCAGCCTTGGAGCCGGGGGTGGGTCGGCGCTGACAGTACTGTGTACTTCGGATCCGACCATACCCTCGAGTCTGTCGGATCCGACCTCTCGGAGCCGTGGTCCGAGCTTCGGATCCAGGGGATTCAGTGTGCCTTCGGCTCCGTCCAGGTCGGAGCACACTGGTCCCTCGGATCCGACTGTCTCTGCGCCGGCTCCGATCCCTTCATCGGATCCGAGTGGGAGCTGACTTTCGGATCCATTGGAGAGTGGCTCTCCCTCGGCATTCAATGTTGTAGAGAGGGCTCTGTTGAGAGCATCCGGACCCCCGGCCCTTGCATCGACTCCTCCCTGCACTCCCTCTCTGCTGGGCCAGGCTTCCATCACCCGGCCAAAGGGACAGCCTGCTTCGATGTCACAGATAGTTCCATTGGAACAAGATGTTGCTGGCGAGGGCTCCTCGGACAGTCCCCCCGAGGAAGCTCCCCGCAAGCATAAGTGCAAAAGGAGGCACGTGGACTCCCCTGAGTCCTTAACCGAAGACACGGACTTGGAGGAAGGGGAAGGCTCCCCAAGATCACCCCCTGAGGATGTCTCCTTTGGAGACATCATGGAGATGCTAAGAATCAGAGGTGGGTGGTCTGCCCTCAAGTCTTCATCTGACGAGTCCGTGTTTCTGGAGGCATTCGAGGCAGGCCCGTCTACCTCCTGGGTGTCCCCTCCAGCCGATCCCCTGGTGGACCTTATTACCACCAGGGCATGGAAGGATCCGGACACCGTGGAGCCAATACCCAAACGGCCGGACAGGATTCTTAGACCCCCCTCTGACCGGTCTCATTGGAGTAAGGGCCCCCCTGTAGATGCCATGTTGACGGCGGCAGCCACAAAGAGGGAATTAGCTCAGGAGAGTCCCTCAGTCCATCCACCGAGCAAAGAGTCTCGTTTGATGGATCGCTTAGGGAAGCGAGTCTTTAGTTCAGCGACCTTCTCTGTAAGGTCTCTGAACTATATGGCACATGTCATCAGGATGCAGCAGGATCTTATCAAAGAATACGCTGCATCCCCCCCTGAGTCCATGTCGGAGGAGGATAAACATTTATACTCCACCTGAATGGCCACTCTAAGATCTATTTCTAACACCTCTATGCGGCTATTGTCCCACGCCACAGAGGGAGCCGCTAGGGCCAGTGGAGCAGGCCTAGTCATGAGATGTCAGGCCTGGCTCCGTCATTGCGACTTTACGGAGCCCTTTAAAGTGTCCTTCGCGAACGCCCCCTTCGATGGTTCTGCCCTTTTTGGCAAAACAGTTCGCGAAATGCTTGTCCAGAGCGAGAAGGACGGGAAGACGTTGTCTGCCGTCGGAGTCCGCTTCTCTGCTCCCCAGCGGTCCTTTTCAAGGAACCAAAAGGGTCAGAAGAAGATGTGGTTCCGAAAATCACAACATTCCCAACCAGCTCCGGACAACCAGTCCTACTGTGGCAGAGGTTGACAGGGAGGACGTCGCCCTAGGGGCAGAGGGGTTCCGAGAAATTTCGGGTCCAGAGAACCTTTCTCTGAACGGCCCGCGCAGCAACCCTGAGGGGTTGCCCGGCTGCTCCACTCTGGAGGAAGTCAGGGGGGTGTTTTTCGAAGCATCTAGTCCATCACAACAGACCGCTGGGTGCTTCGCATCATATCCAGAGGGTACAAGATACCAATTCTCCATGTCCCCCAATCCAAGAACCTCCCCGATGTATCACCCGATAACAGGGAGGCCGCAGCCGCAGAAATACAGCAGCTGCTAAGAAAAAGAGCCATTCAGCCCATCCCCCAAGACCAGCTCGGATTAGGGTTCTACTCCAGGTTCTTTTTGGTGCCAAAAAAGACGGGGGATCTGAGACCCATCCTAGACCTTTCCCGCATGAACCTGTCCGTAACCAAGGAAAAATTCCGAATGGTCACTCTTCAATCTGTCCTCCCCCTTCTGAGGGCGAACGATTGGATGTGCTCTATAGACCTCAAGGATGCATATTACCACATCTTAATGGACAAACGATCCAGGAGGTTCCTTCGCTTCCGGCTGGGAGCCAGTCACTACCAGTTCAGGGTCCTTCCCTTTGGCCTCACCACAGCCCCCCGGGTGTTCACCAAAGTGTTAGCAGTGATTGCGGCCCACCTGAGACTCCAGGGAATTCAGGTCTTCCCGTACCTGGACGACTGGCTCCTGACCGCACCAACAAGGCATCTACTTTGCACAGCCAGAGACTTCTTTCTCCATCTAGCCCCACAACTAGGCATTACTATCAATGTCGGCAAATCTCTACTGGCTCCAACACAGTTCATAGAATTTATAGGTGCCAGAATAAACACCAGAGATTTGCGAGCCTTCCTATCTGCGGAGAGAATCAGAAATCTTCAACTCCATGTGCGGGCTATCCTTCTTTCAGAGGCTTCACCAGCAGAATTGATCCTGAGGGCACTAGGCTCTATGGCAGCAGCGATTACACTCCTTCCATGCGCCTGCTTGAACATGCAAGTCCTACAATGGACTCTGTTAGTGCAATGGTCCTTCCTATCACTTCCTCTCCACCATCCCATTGCTATCAGCAAGGCTTGCAGAAGGGCGTTACTATGGTGGCTCCAAGCATCAAACTTCCATACGGGCCGACCCTTCTGCACCTCTCCCCCCATCGCCATGGTGACCACGGACGCTTCCCGCCTTGGGTGGGGGGGCATTACTCAGGCAGGACAGTCCAAGGCACATGGAACGATACAGAGACCTCCATGCATATCAACGTTCTGGAGATGAGAGCGGTGCTGTTAGCGTTGCAAGCACTTCAGAGCTTCCTTCCCGCAGGAACGATTGCAATTCACTCAGACAACATGTCAGTGGTCTGGTATATCAACAAACAGGGGGGAACCAGATCTTATCCTCTTTGCCGCGAAGCCATGAGAGTGTGGGAATGGGCGATCTCCACCAACCGCTTTCTGATTGCAACGCACATTCTGGGGAGGACCAACATCCTAGCGGACAAGCTCAGCCGCACCCTTCTTACCCCTACGAGTGGTCTCTCAATCCTCTAGTAGCGAAGCAGATATTCGCAACATGGGGGCAACCCTGCTGCGATCTTTTTGCATCTCCATCAAACGCCAAATCGACAATTTCTTGCTCTAATCCCCCACCAGGGGAATCTCCAAGAGACGCTCTGGTGCATGCTTGGCCACCCGGTCTACTCTATGCCTATCATCCTCTTCCAATGATGTTACAACTGTTACAGAAAGCCTCGCGATTGGGGAGCAAAATGATTCTCATTGCCCCATTCTGGCCTCGACAAATTTGGTTCCCTTACCTGTGGTCTCACCTTGTGAATCTCCCTTGGATTCTAGATCCCATCCCGGATCTCATCTCCCATCCATTGGACTTGCCAACTCCAAACCTGGACAATCTGAAACTGACAGCATTGGTTGCTCCAGTTCCACTTCTAGTTAGGACTCCCGGTATCTCTTCACAAGTCAAAGCCATCCTCGTGGCAGCACATAAGCCTTCCACCAGGAAGGTATATCACAGCAAATGGGAAACGTTTTTCCATCTGGGCGGAGCGCCGAGAGCTAGATCCCTTTACGGCCCCTCTCACATCCATTTTAGATTTCCTAACTGAACTCTTTCAAGAAGGTGCTAGTTGTTCAACTGTCAAAGTGCAATTGGCAGCCATTTCTCATTATCATGTGGGACATGATACAGGACCCTTGATGTCAGCCAAATTGTGTAAAACCTTTCTCAAGGGTACCTTTTTACTTAGACCTCCTGTAAAAGAAGCCGTACCCCCATGGGATCTTACTTTAGTTCTTCAAGCCTTGACTGCTCCACCCTTTGAACCCGCTGCTACAGTGGACCTCAAATTCTTGTCATGGAAAACGGCATTCCTTGTAGCCATTACTTCTGCGAAAAGAGTGTCGGAACTTCAGGCTCTTTCTGTAAAACCTCCGTATCTGATCTTTCATCCTGATAGAGTGTACCTCAGGATCAATCCCTCCTTTCTTCCCAAGATAGCATCAGAAACCAACATAAACCAATCCATTAATTTACCGGTTTTCTTCCCTAAATATCAAAATAAGGGTGAATACAAGCTGCACTCATTGGATGTTCATAGGCAGCTTCGTTTTTATACCCATAGGACGGCTGGCCATAGACAATCCGACCAGCTGTTCGTTTCCTTTGCCAAATTTAATTTGGGGAAAGCTATCTCTAAAGTATCTTTATCTCGCTGGATTTCCCAATGTATCCTGCTAACTTATCAAGCCTCGGGTAGGCCCGCACCTGAAGGAGTTCGTGCTCATTCCACTCGCTCCATTTCTACTTCTGCGGCTTTCAAGTCTAGAGTTCCCTTGGATGATATTTGTTCTGCAGCCACTTGGGCTTCATCTCATACCTTTATCAACCACTACAAGCTAGACCTGCTTTCTAGAGGGAGAGCATCCTTTGGCTCTGCGGTGCTTCGTAATATCCTTCCATGATGGCCACCCAGGGTGCAGGTAGCTGGGGACTCTGTCCCACAGGTTGCAGACAAATGAATATTCCTACTTCAGATTTAGAAGTTATGTACTCACCATAACGCGTTCCATCTGAGTAGGTAGTTCATTTGTCTGCAACCATCCCCCCCTCCTTCCCCCTGACCTTCTTGGATCTATTAGTATTTTTTAGATATCCTTTGTTGGATATATATGGAGAGGCAAACTCGATCTGAGGTCATGGAGGGTTAGCAGGGGATTATGGGTGAAGGGAGGGGCTAGGAGCTCGGATCCATTAGCTTGAAACAAGTTGCCGGCTCGGATCCGATATTGGATCCGTAACCCACAGGTTGCAGACAAATGAACTACCTACTCAGATGGAACGTTATGGTGAGTACATAACTTCTAATTCACTCCTCTAAGAGAAGGAAACCAGTTTGGTGGACCCCTGCAATAAACAAGGCTATACAATAGGAGGAGGAAACTAGTTCAGAAAAAAGCAAATCCCAAGAAGGAAAGACATCCCTGATCAGTATCAGTAAGAAACTAAGGTCCTTCATGAAATCATCCAAGGCTAACTTCGAAAGAAAAATAACCAAGGATTCAAAAGATAACCACAAAGCCTTCTTTAGCTATGTTAAGAATCTAAGTGGCAACTCGCAGATATGCACTGTACTAGTGCAAAATAGCACAAAATATACTGAACCTACTGATATTGCCAACATCCTGGCAGATAGATTCAGTGCAAACTTCACCCCACTCTCACCTACAAAAGGGCCCACAACAATACCGGAAAAGTGTAGTGTCCCAAAAATCACAGACACAGGTGAAAACAGCCCTTTCAAAAGCCAAAAACACAGCGTCAGTGGGACCAGATGGAGTCCCAGGGTGCGTCTTGCACAAACTACAGCACGAACTAACCCCCCACCTAAACACGTTGTTCAACCTCAGCCTCTCCACAGGCTACGTGCCCATAGAATGGCGCACACAACTGTTATTCCTCTTCACAAAGGAGGGACCACAACTGACCCTGGTAACTATCGCCCCATAAGCCTGACTAGCCTGGTCTGCAAGGCTATGGAGCGCATCATCATGGAACTCATTAACAAACACATTGGGAATCTCCAAACACTTGACCCAACCCAGTTCAGCTTTGTTAAAAGCAGATCATGCCTACTAAACCTGGTTGACTTCTTCTGGACAGTCACCAAGGCCATAGACGAGGGAAAGGTGGTTCACACAGCCTTCCTTAACCTCGCCAAGGCTTTCGACACCATTGCTCACTCAGGTATTACAGAAAAACTCACCAGCCTGAACATAAACCCCTATGTCACGAGATGGGTTTGCCAACTGGCTTACAGACAGAACTCACATGGCAAGAATAGCAGGCTCCAGGTCCGACTCTAAACCAGTCACAAGTGGTGTCCCGCAAGGCTCAGTCTCAGAAGTACAGGCAAACACAGGAGGACTATGGTTAACCAAGTTTGTCGATGACTGCAAACTGGGAGCCATAACTGACTCTCTAGCTGACTCGGGCATCCTCCAAAAGGGCCTTACTGAGACGGACACCTGGTGTCAAAGTCATGGCCTCAAGCTGAATGCCAAAAAATGCATAGTCATCCCATTTGAGAAAAACAAAACACCCACGAATTATCACATAGGTGGCAGCCTCCTTAATACAGAAGAGGTAATAAGAGATCTGTGGACCCAGGTAGATAGTAATCTCTCCTTTCACAATCATATTGCCAAAGTTGTTAGGAAATCCTTCTATGTGGCCCATCTAATTACTAAAGGGTTCGCATCTAGAATTAAAGAGATTATAGTGCCCCTCTACTCGTCACTCATTAGACCCATCATAGAGTACAATGCCCCATTTGAGATGTACCTCACACGACACTTCCACCAGCTGGAAAGACCACAAAAGTACCTCGCCAAGAGGATTACTGGCCTCAAACATATGTCCTATGCAGCCCGACTGAAAAAACTCCAGCTGTACTCAGTGGCATATCGCTTACTCAGAGGTGATCTCTGCCTGACTTACAAAGCTATGTCCAATTCAGAATTGATGGACATGCTCCACCTAAAGAAATCCAAGTCACTGTGAGCAACACACTCTAGTGAGCTAAACCTCGCCACAACAATAAATAGAACATGCTGGAGGGATAGATTCCTGTCATAGAGACTCCCCATGCTTTGGAACAAAATACCAAATTACATCAGGCAGAGCCCTTCACTAACACTCTTCAAGAGAAACTTTGATGAGTGGATGGGTAACAAAATACACCCCTGAGATCACTTCATTGGCTCTGCTTGACAGAGGATCAGTTTATTAATCAATGGGGCAGCGAAAGCCGACACACTCTGGCTAGGCTTATAAATGCCCTCAGGCAGATAGCCTAGTACCTACCTGTGAACCTAAGCCAAAGTCAGATTAAAACTCAATGCCAAGAAATGCATTATAGCCCCTTTTGGGAAAACTGCCACCCAGGCTAATTACTGCATGGATAAGACCCCCCCTAAGACTTGGTAGTCGGGGATTTGGGAACATATATAGACAGCAGTCTGACCTTTGACCAACATGTGGCCCAGGTAGTAAGAAAATCATTCTAGGGCTCCCAACTTATAAGCAAGGGCATGACATCATGGCCCTCATCAGACCCATCATTGAATATAATGCCCCTTTCAGCATGTACCTGATCAGACATATGCAATGGTTGGAATGCCCACAAAGGTTCCTTACAGGAGAATCCATGGTAAAGCATATTGTCCAACATGGATTGCCTTAAAACTGTATCTCTAAGCTGTGTCTCCTGTGGGTTACTGAGAGGTGATCTATGCCTGGCAAACAAAGCATCCTCGGATCCAGCTTTGATGGAACTTTTGCACATCTGTGAAACAAATGGCATCAGAACCACTAAATTCAAGGATTTAAATTTTGCTTGTGGCATAAATAAGACATGTTGGCAGGACAGATATGTGTCTTAGAGATTTCCTGTGCTCTGGAACAGGTGCCCCATCCACGTGAAGCACAGTCCATCCCTAACCTTATTTAAGTGTAACATTGACAGATTAGAAATTGGACATTTACCCAGGGTCTGACCCCATGTCTGTGATAGACAGAGGCAGACAATAATACCCAAACTAACCTACCCCTCACATAACCTCTAGAAACTTCCTAACTAACATAACTTCCTCCTAATAAATGCCCATGTTATATAGAGACAACTGGGTTGGGTTGCATGGTTAGGCTTATAAAAGGCTTATGAACTTAATTAGCCTTCTTAGTTGCCTGTTTAATTTGAGAGTTTTTATCTTTATGGGGATTACCCTTCTTAATTTTTGCCATACTTTTTTTTCCGTTTGTTGTATATCTTGTTTAATTTGGGATGCCACCTGGTCGGTTTCTTTCTGGGGCTAGTTGTGGGCTTACTTTTGGTAGGTACATTAGCCTCTATGCAGCCATTGACATGGTTGTACAGAGTTTCTGAGAGCGATTCAGTGTAGGTTGCTGTGTTCTCACAGATGTTCATCGTGTTTCACTGTTGCAGTCATCACTGTAGGATTCTTCTTGCCGGCAGGCAGCCCTCGGTCGGCCAGAATCCCAAAGTCTGGGTCTGGCGTCGGCTGTGTACTCATCCTCCCTGACATCAGAGCGCCAGGGGTACAAAGCTCCCAGCCGACGCCATGTTCTCCAGTCTTTCTTGCCGCGTGGTGGAAGCAGTTCGCAAGTGCCGGTCGGCTGACTCCTGTTATTTTTGGTGCTTCATACCGAAGACATTCTTCTTTTCAAAGCTAAGTACCCTGTTGGGGAAATTTTTTTTCTTGCTCCAGTCTGATGTCAGAAAAAGTTAATAATTGTATTTCATGTGGGAAACAAATACCTCGTAAGGATTTTCATTCTTACTGTATTCCTTGCCTAGGCCCTGACCACGACGTAGCTAGTTGTCAATTTTGTGCTAGATTTAATCAACGTACTATTAAATGGAGATACGATTTTGCCTTTCATTACTTTGGGAGGCGATTTAAATATAACATGTCATCGGACACGCTTCCAACTACCGGAGTTCATAAAAGGCGCAAGGATAAAGATAGGCCTCCGAGGTCCAAATCAGACGACAGTTTACAATTAGAGCCAGCTGCCGGTTCGGCCGTCGTCAGTGAGGCGCTTTCGCAGCCCCTGTCGTCGGCCATTACAGAACCGCTTGCCGATACGGACTCCCACGAGGAGCCAACTAGGCCTTCGGATATTCCAGGTGCAGGACCTTCGGATAATGCTCCCTCGGATGGGTCCGGAGCTGCTGTGTAGGTACCGGCTTCTGAGGGGGTTTTCAGGCCTATGCAGCTTCAGGTAAATTCAAAGACAAAGACGCCTCCTAAAACAAAGACTCAAGCCTAGGCAGATCTGGGACTTAAATCTCAAAAACAAATGCTTAAAATGGCGGAGGACTCGCTAACTATGATTAGGGGTTCCCATCCCCCTCCAGACAAAAGGCCAAGACAAGAATTGGATTATGAATCCTCTGATCAGGTGTCTATCTCTTCAGTGTCTTCCTCTGAACAGGATTATACTTTCCTTCCTTATGAGGACTCTGATGCTGAGGAATCCATTCCTTCAGCTTTTCCTCCTGAAGATTACTCTTTTGGGAAAACTTTACATGACACGAGGAACATTTTCACTGGGAAGGACAGGAGTACTCTGAATCTAAGAGAAGGCTTAGGGATTTCCTTCTTCCCCAACACAGACCCCTGACTAGTCCTATTTTGGATACTGTGGATGATGTCTACTGAGTCTAATTTAACCCCTGACTCCTTTCCTCCAGCCCCTGCTAAGCCTGATAGATATTACAGAGTCCCTAACTCTCACCAGTTTCTATTTAAAAATCCTACTGCTGATCCAGAAACCATTTCTCAGGGTCCTAAGGGTGTTAAGGCCACCACTGCTAAGAACCCTATTCCGTCAGATAAGGATTCTAGAGCTTTGGAGAGATGGGGCAAAAAAGTGTACACTTCTGCTACTTTATCTATTAGGGCTTTGAATTGCCAATTTCATATGTTGAAATATCAGCAATACCTTTTGTCTGTTATGAAACAAAAAATGTGTACCATTTCTGCATGTGCAGACAATAAGGAATTACAAGATTTGATGCATGCTACTGAGCAGGTGGGGAAACATACCCTACACTGTGGTTTTGATGCTTTGGAGGCCTCTTGCAGGGCGGCAGCCACTGGCACAGTCATTAGAAGGCATGCTTGGTTAAAGAAACAAAATTTGCCTGATCAAGTAAAAGCAAAATTACTGGATGCTCCTGTTCAACATAATGTTTTGTTTGGGTCTAAGGCTGAAGAGGTTATAAAGAAAATGGAGGATAAGGCAAAATCCATGCAAACAATTAAGGATTTCTTACAAGTTCAGCCTCCTAGATTTAGCAGAAATTGGCCAGCTAAGAATTGGTCCTTTCCCAGCTCGGACAGGCCTCAGGGGTAGATATAGGCGCCCCAGAGGGAGGGCCCAAGCACAGACCTCGTATAGACCTAGACAGTGGAGTGCTTCCACCCCCAGGGGTGGAGAAGATAGGTCTCAACCTTATAGGAAACAGGCTCAACGACTCCCCCTGCATGGCTCCAGGAACCTCTCTCCTGGAAGCTCCTCTGGGAGGAAAATTTTCTCTTTTTCACCGAAATTGGACTTGCATAACCCAAGACATGTGGGTTCTGGATGTAGTTTTAAGAGGTTACAAATTCCACTTTCACACCTTACCAAAACCAAACGGATGGCCAGACCTACCAAAAACTCAGTGGGTGGAGGCATTAAAACAGGTGAGGTCCCTCATGGCTATGAGGGCCATAGAACTGGTTCCAAATTCAGAGACGGGACAAGGCTTTTATTCAAGACTCTTTCTAGTTCCCAGAAAGCAAAATACTTGGAGACCCATCCTGGATCTGTCGGTCTTAAATACTTTCCTGGAGATACCAAAGTTCAAGATGCTTATTCTGCAGCAGCTCCTGCCAATGTTGAGCAAAAATGCATGGATGGTGACATTGGACTTAAAGGAGGCTTACCTACACATTCCTGTCAGACAGGAATGCAGAAGATACCTCAGGTTCAGGGCAGGCTCGAAACATTACCAATTCTCTGCGTTGCCCTTTGGCTTGTCTACTGCGCCCAGGGTCTTTACCAAGTGCCTGGCACCAGTAGTAGCTTACTGCAGACTCAAGGGAATTCAAATTTACCCTTATCTGGACGACTGCCTTATTCAAGCAGACAGCAAAGACATCTTACTCCAGCACCTGGAATTTGTTCAGTATCTACTCAAGTGCCTGGGATTCACTGTGAACGTAAAAAAGTCAAATTTGGCACCCACTCAACAGAACTTTCCTGGGTGCTCCTTTAAGCACTACAACCCAGATGGCATTCCTGACGCCAGAAAAACAACTACAGCTGGCTTCAACTTTCAAAAGCCTGGCATTAATGTCTCAGCTAACTGCAAGGAAATGCCTGCAGGCTTTGGGTTACATGGCTTCCTGCATCCTACTCATACCATATGCAAGACTGCATATGAGGAAGATACAATGGTACCTAAAAAGCGTATGGTCCCAGCATTGTCACAGTCTGGAAATGGTGATTGCTGCCTTGCCTTACCTGCAAAAGGAATTTCATTGGTGGACCACGGCATGTCTTCAAAACAAAGGGAAAGCCTTCAGTCTACCTCCAGCCAACCAAGTGATAACCACGGACGCCTTGGATTATGCATGGGGAGCCCACTTGCAGGGGAAAGGCCTGCAAGGTTTTTGGACAGAGGATCAGAAGCATCTACATATCAATTTAAAAGAGATGTTAGCTGTACAGAATGCCCTCTTGGCTTTCAGGGATCTTTTACAGCCAGGGCAGCTACTGATACGGACAGACAACACCACAGTTATGTGGCACATAAACAGGCAAGGGGGTTCACACTCCTACCCCCTTTGCAGACTAGCCATGACTCTATGGAACACAGCACTAGCTTGCAAAGTGGATCTACAAGCTCAATTCCTGCCAGGGAAACAAAACACTCTGGCAGACAGCCTGAGCAGGAATCTGTCAGACCCACATGAGTGGATGCTAGACACCCAAATATTCAAGATGATTACAGAAGCCTGGGGTTGCCCGGACATAGATCTATTTGCATCTCTCCACAACTACCAGTTACAGACTTTTTGCACAAGGACATATCACAAGCTAGCATGGAAAGTGGATGCTCTCTCATTCAGTTGGAGGAGCCTCTCGGGGTATGCCTTCCCACCACTGCCTCTTCTACCAAGGGTGTTATTAAAAATAAAACAGGACAAACCAAAGATGATCTTACTAGCCCCGAATTGGCCTTGACAGTTTTGGTACTCAACACTGATAACTCTATCCCAGGAACCTCCTTGGATTCTAGCTCAGATTCCAAATCTTTTGTCTCAACATCAGGGCCAGGTCCTGCACTCTCATATCAAAACTCTCAGCCTGGCAGCCTGGTGTATTCAGGGTCTATAATTAATTCTACCCTTACCAAACAGGTTATGGATGTCATCTTAGAAGCCAGAAGGCCTAGCACTAGGAAATCTTATGCAGGTAAATGGAGGAGATTTTGCACCTGGATGCAGGCTCAGGAATCGGATCCTCACATTCCAAATATTCCATTGATTTTACATTACCTAACAGATATGTTGCATAAGGGTTTATCTTTTTCTTCCATAAAAATACATGCATCAGCTATCTCTGCACATTATAATACAGATCCTCCAATTTTTTCACATCCACTTTTGAAACAATATCTCAGAGGAGCAAAGAATTTAAACCGCCTGCCATAAGATGAATAAACCCAGTCCTCCTAATGTAAAAACACAGTCAAAGAAACCAACAAGTGCAGTGCTGCCACAATCCAGTTAAACAACTAGCTGGAAATGCCTTGCTGAGGGTGATTAAAAGATGGTCTTATAGCAGTAACAGTGAGAGGAAGAGCAATTTGTTTTCATGAAAATAAAGTGAATTACACAAATAAAAGCAGGAAATAGTAGTGATTGCTAAATCACACTTGCTTATTTTGAGTAATCAAAAGTACTTAGCTTTGCCTGGATGGCACTGGATACCAGCAAGAGACTTTTAGAACACAGGCTATGATACCAAGATTTGCTGAGCTTTGACAAAATGAACAGAAGACCGTATGTAGTAAAGGAGGTTTACTTAATAGCAGTACTGGTTTGCTAGGTAGGCACTCAGTATCATGGATATGTGATAAACAGTGGGTAGGAAGAGTACTTAAATAGTTTATATAACAGACAATAGCAATGAAAGTGGGAAGGAAGGTACTTTGGAAATCAGATTACCATAGTGGGTGGAGACATACCGCTCAACCTCTTAGAGCAAGAAATATGGACAAAGCCATTAATAAAAGTGGGACAAAGGCCCAAAAATAGGGACAATTTTTAAATATTGCTCTTACAAACTTAGAAAGTTGATAGGATAACAGCTTTTGCATTAGCATGAATTTCCTGAAGGAAATGAAGTCTGAAACGTAAATGTCTGTCATTTTTAAAGATTTACCACTAATTTGCCAGAAAACCACAATTTTATGAAAAATTTGAGGCCAAAATCTGGACATTCTGAAAACATCTGTAAATTTGACTGGTATGGGTGGAGGCCAGAGACACAGCCTTATAAAAGTCACCTCAGGAAAATGGTGGAAAGGTTGGGGAAAAACTAAAGGGAAAAGCAGTCTAGCTAGAAAGCGATGCAATAAACTACAGACAATTTTGGAGCTCTTTCAGTAATTATAGCTTAATGTCTCAATGGGGGATGGGCCAGACACACACAGCAGGGGAACAGAAGGCACCAGAATGCAACTTTATGCAGGTAAATAATAATCAGAATATAAACTTGTAGGTACAAAACTGGAATATCAACACTATAGAAGCACTGAAGCACAGATCCTGGAGTACAAAAAAAAAACAATACTCTATATCTAAATTTGTGAAGGGTGAGGTGTACAGAGGAGGAGACGTGCTTATTTCATCTTAGTATGCTTTCATTACAGTATGGATTCCTTAGTGTTTTTTTCAGTATATTTCTGATTACTTACTTCCTACCAAATATGGAAAAAAAATAGCATTGCAAAATGAAAGTTCTTTTGTGCAGTCAGAACTCATGTCTAATATGGAAAAATCATAATCATAGTCAGGGGAGATATAGAATTGGTGCCGTAGTGTTCATTTTAATAGGTCAGTGGTACTAAGACTGATAGAGTAATGTTTTTCTTTTTGGCTATTCCCGGTTAGGGGTCGCCACAGCAGAACTCCGGTCCGCTAATGATTGGCAGTAGATTTTTTTATGGTGCCGAGTTGCCAGCCGACGCCCAACCTTCAGCGAAGGCACACCCATGCACGCATGTCTTTCGCAGGCCACTCGAACGCGGGGAGGACATGCAGACTCCACACAGAAGGCACCCCAGCCGAGAATCGAACAGGAGAACCTCTTGCTGTGAGGCAACAACGCTACCGCTGTACCACCGTGGCTTAAGTAAGACTGATAGACTAGTGCTGCTTTTAATCAGAAAAGATATAACAAATGTGGAGAAACAACCTTGATTTCCTAGTCGCCTAAGTACGTGCTTCCTTACCAATAAAGGAGATTGCATTCTCTGCTGAACTGTGTCATGCGAAAGTTATTTGATACCTTAACAAATGCTACAAGTTTAAGACACCAGACTATGCAGAAATTTACCAATAACACTGTTTATGGAAAATTTCAGTAATACATGACTAAATAAGGCTCTAATCTGGCAGGAGTACACAGTTCTGCCACAACTGTGAATGAAACCACAAGACTTAGGCCCATCAGGTTTTAAAATACAAACAGAAAGCTTTTACAAGTAATTCAACTTGTGGAAATAGAAGTGCAGTATAATGTAGAAACACAATCTTCCCATAACTGCAAATTAAGCTGCAAGACTAAAGTTATCTGTTTGATTTTATTTTGTTCTGAGACGTATTTGGCTAGAGCATGGAAAAAAGCAGAAAAGTACAAGTGTGTATAAGCGCAACTGAATATTTAAGCATATTTTAAATGATTCTTTCTCCTTTTTGATGAAAAGCTTGCTATTCACAGTTCAGGGCTTTCCACCTCTCTCCAAGTCTTGCATTACAGAGTGCACCAAGACATGTATACTTTATTAGATATACTTAGTGCATTATTTGTGGATTAAGACAAAATGTTGCATTCTGCACTAATCCCAAGCTGAAGTGTAATACTGATACCTTTAATCATAAGCTTTTCTGACCAGAAGTCATCTTTACTGCTGCTTAAAGTGTGGCATATATCCATTTAAGTCTGTAGAATCTAATCAATGCTGAATTTGTGTTTGATTGCCTAGTCATCACTTTATGACTGTTATCAAGGTGTTATTCTTAAAAAAAAAAAAAAAAAAAAAAGTCTGCTCCAGCACCAGAGGAAACAGTGATAACCCAGTTCAGCACGCGGCAAGTCTCTACTTCCTTTATATAACATATAGTACTGACTAGATTCTACTGATAACTGACACTTGCCATCCATTTCTGTCATAGGGTTTCTTTGTCAACTCTATTTAAAACAAAAAAAAAAAAAAAAAAAAAAAAAACAGAAAACGCACATTGATACTAGTGCAGTATTTTGCCTTAAGCTGTTTTCTTTTGGCTTGCCACTCCTAATGACCACCAACTTCCTCCTTGGCACACTCCGTTGGCCCATTTATTAATTTATTGTGAGAACACAGCTTCAAGATTCATTACTGCTTTCAACCTCAGTGGAAAGGGTCCCGCTACTAGGAGAAGCACCGTCATCTTAATGGAAACCAGGATTTTTAACTAGATCTAATACCCTCCATGTACATGTCAAAGTAACTGCTACACCAGTGCTCAACAATGGAATGCTGCTGCCTTCCCTCCAGGGTAGGCATGCCCGTTTTCTGTGTTGTCAAGTGCATGACTCACTAATTGAGCTTAAGTTGCTTAAGCAATAGTCAGGACTGTATCAGTCAACTGTCAAGGTATCTTGTCTTTAGTTGATGTTTCTAAATGTGCATACAATGTTTAATTGCCTCTGCATATATGTGTGTATGTGTGTGTGCATGTATATATACAGTGGATTTAAAAAGTGTACACACCCCTGTTAAAATGTCAGGTTTTTGTGATATAAAAAATGAGACCACAATAAATAATTTCAAAACTTTTCCCACCTTTAATGTGACCTATAACCTGTACAATTCAATTGTAAAACAAACAAATCTGTCAGGGGAAAATATAAAAAAATAAAAAACATACAATAAGCTGGTTGCACAAGTGTACACACCCTTAAACTAATACTTCAGCAACTTTTGCTTTAATTACAACATTCAGTCTTCTTGGGTACACAGTTGCCATCAGTTAAAGAGACTCTGATTAACCCCAAAGTTCAGCGGTCCTAGTAGGGTTTTCCTGACATTTACTCAGTTGCCTGCTACAGCAAAAGTCATGGTTCGCAGAGACCTTACAAAGCATCAAAGGGATCTCATTGTTGAAAGGTATCAGGGGAAGGGTAAAAAAAAAATTTCCAAAGCATTGGATATACCATGGAACGCAGTGAAGACAGTCATCAAAAAGTGGAGAAAATATGGGACAACAGTGACGCTGCAAAGAACTGGATGTCCCTCCACACTTGATGAAAAGACAAAAATGTCTTGTAGGATTGCAAGGAACCACCACGAACCACCATAAATAAGCAAGTAATTTATTTGATGAAAAGACAAAACAAAAACTGGTCAGGGAGGCTGCCAAGAGACCTACAGCAACACTGAAGAAGCTGCACAAATTTCTGGCAAGTACTGATTGTGTAGTACTTGTGACAACAATCCTGGCCTATGTGGTAGGGTTGCAAGACAGAAGCCTTTTCTTACACAGAAAAACATCCAGGCCCGGCTGAAATTTTCAAAATGATACATCAGGTCTCCTAAAAGTATGTGGGAAAATGTGTTATGGTCTGATGAGACCAAGGTTCAACTTTTTGGCCACAATTCCAAAAGGTACATTTGCAAAAATAACACTTTGCATCACCAGAACAACACCATCCCCATGATGAAGCATGGTGGTGGCAGTATGGGGTTGCTGTTCTTCAGCTGGAAATGGAGCGTTAGCCAAGGTGGAGGGAATTGTGAACAGTTCCAAGTGCCAGTCACATTTGGCCCAAAATCTTCAGGCACCTGTTAGAAAGATGAAGATGAATTTCACCTTTCAACACGACAATGACCCCAAGCATACATCCAAATCAACAAAAAAATGGCTTAACAAGAAGAAAATTAAAGTTTTGGAATGGCCCAGCCAGAGCATAGACCTAAATCCAATAGAAAATCTGTGGGGTGACCTGAAGAGGGCTGTGCACAAGACATCCCCTCCCCCAGAATGATGCCGCAGTACAAGGACAAAATGATTGACTTCAACAATTGGCTAAGCTGCTGGTGCCATTCTAAAGGGATCCAGTGTCTGTCTGCCTGGGATGACATGGTCGACAGACCACGATGCTTTGCCAGAGATGGCCTGCACCTGTCACCCCTGGGATTCCGGATACTGGCTAAGGTTCTTGCCACCCCTATAGTGCCGTCTTTAGGCAAGGTTCAAATGACAAATTCACCACCGTAACAGGAACAAGCAAGCAAAAACTGAGGGTGATGCTACTCAATGCTAGAAGTCTAAATCTCAAAATGCACTCACTCGAGGCACTCCTTAAAATGGAGATCATTGATATCTGTGCAGTGACTGAGACCTGGTTCAAGGCTCCAGAGAGCACCTCTGCACTACCAGGCTATAACTCATACCACACCTTTCGGCCATGTAACCTGGACAGGAACACCAAAGGCGGAGGTGTGTCCATATTCATTAAGGATATCCACACCTCCAGGCTAGTTGCTCAGCATAATGCAGCCGAGGTTATCCAAGTGCAAACTCTGTACAAAACTGCAATCCAAATTGTAGCTTGCTACAGATCACCCACCATGCCCCAGGATTCCCCACTCCTCTTTTCTTGATGTACTGGAAAATATTAGGGTTCAACCAAACACCCTAATAATGGGCAATTTCAACTACCCCACCATTAACTGAGAAAACTACTCATGTACCAACTCCTTCGTTCAACGCTTTCTGGAATTCATAAACTCCAATGCCCTGGATCAACTTATCTACACCCCCACCAGGGGCAACAGTATCCTGGATCTAGTCATTACCAATATGAGTGACCGGTGTTCCACACCTGAAGTCAACGCCTCATTGGTCCGCTCCGACCATAAGCTAATTACCCTAGATATCCACATGCTGCCTCCACTCCCCACATTAAGGAAACCATGGTAAAAAATGTCTCCAAAGCCAAATTCATGCTTCTTAAGACAGAAGTGGTGAACTTCATGACACCCATGCAGATGGACAATACAGTTACGACTACTGAATCCTACACAATTGCACTTTATAAGCACTTACATGAGTGCATTGATCATGCTATCCCAAACAGAACCAAGACGCTATCCTCCAAAAAAAGGAAGCCAATCTGGTGGTCCCCTGCCATAAACAAACTGTACAACAGAAGGAAGAAACTCTTGCAAAAGAGAGTAAAATCCCACGAGTGGAGGAGCTCCCTGGTCAGCCTTAGTAAGAAGCTGCGATCCCTGATAAAATCCTCCAAAGCTAGTTACGAAAACAAAATCGCCACTGATTCTAAAGACAACCACAAAGCATTCTATAGCTATGTCAAGAATCTCAATGGCAACACTCAGATTTGCTCTGAGTTACAGCACAATGGCACTAAATATACAGACCCAACTGATATTGCTAACATCCTGGCAGATAGGTTCAGTGCTAACTTTACCCCCCTCTCACCCCCTAAAGAGCCCATCTCTGTACCGGAAAAATGCAAAGTTCCGGTAATCCTGGCTGCACAGGTAAAAACCACACTCTCCAAAGCCAAGAACACAGCATCCATGGGACCAGACAACATCCCAGGCTGCGTTCTACACGAACTACAGAACGAACTGGCACCCCACCTAAGTACCATGTTCAATCATAGCCTCACCTCAGGCTTTGTGCCTGCTGAATGGCACACAGCAATGGTTATCCCACTCCACAAGGGGGGAGCCACCATGGACCCTGGGAACTAACGCCCCATTAGCCTGACAAGCCTGGTCTGCAAGGCCATGGAACGTATCATCATGGAACTTATAAACAAAGACATTGGTAATCTCCAAACTCTGGATCCCACCCAGTTCGGGTTTGTAAAAGGTGGATCATGTCTCCTAAACCTGATAGACTTCTTTGAAGCAGTCACCAAAGCCGTAGACAAGGGTAAGGTGGTTCACACAGCCTATCTAGATCTTGCCAAGGCTTTTGACACCATCCCCCACTCTGGAATTATAGATAAACTCACTAAACTAGGTATAAATCCCTATGTCACAAGATGGGTTGCCAACTGGCTCACTGACAGAACCCACACTGTGAAAGTAGCAGACTCCAAATCCGACTTCAGACCAGTGACAAGTGGAGTACCACAGGGTTCAGTCCTGGATCCTCTCCTGTTTGGTATCTACTTCTCTGAAGTACAGGCTAACACAGAAGGTCTTTGGCTAACGAAGTTCGCAGATGACTGCAAACTGGGAGCCATAATCGAAACTCCTAATGATGTGAACATCCTACAAAAGGGCCTCACTGAGACAGATGCCTGGTGTCAAAGCCATGGCCTCAAGCTCAGTGTGAAAAAGTGCATTGTTATCTCCTTTGGTAAAAACTCTGTACCCATGAACTACAACATAGGCAGTAGTATACTTAACACCGAAAGTGTGATAAGAGACCTTTGGGACACAGGTGGACAGTAGTCTCTCCTTTGATAATCACATCGCCACATTAGTCAGGAAATCCTTCTACGTGGCACACCTCATCACAAAAGGTTTCTCATCCAGAAAAAAAGAGGTCATTGTTCCCCTCTACTCATGACTCATTAGACCCATTATAGAGTACAGTGCTTCTTTTGGTATGTACCTCACAAGACATCTACAACAACTGGAAAGGCCGCAGAAATACCTCACAAAGAAGATTACCGAACTCAAACAGATGCCCTACGCAGACCGTCTCAAAAAACTCCAGCTTTACTCCACTGCATATCGCCTACTCAGAGGTGATCTCTGCCTAACATACAAAGCTATGTCAAATCCAGAGCTGTTGGACATGCTCCACTTAAAGAAATCCCAATTCCTCCGAGCTACATGCTCTAGGGACCTAAACCTTGTCACCACATTAAACAGAACATGCCGGAGGGATAGATTCCTATCCCAGAGACTTCCCATACTCTGGAATAAACTACCTATCTGTATCAAACAAAGCTCCTCATTAGCACTCTTCAAGAAAAATCTTGATGACTGGATGGGAAATATGAAATTCACTCCGGGGATCACCTATGTGGCTCTGCTCGACAGTGGCACAGGAAAATAATTTTCTTGGGTGGCAAAAGCCAGGGTACCTTCTTGGCTGGGCTTGTATAGGCCCCAGGGCCGATAGCCTAGTACCTACCTATGAACAAGACAGATTTGGAGCGCTTTTGCAAGGAAGAGTGGGCAAATATTGCCAACTCAAGATGTGCCTTGCTGATAGACTCCTACCCAAAAAGACTGAATACAGTAATTGAATCAAAAGATGCTTCCAAAAAATATTATTTTAAGGGTGTGCACACTTGCGCAACCAGCTTATTGTACATTTTTTATTTTTTATATTTTTCACCTAACAGATTTGTTTGTTTTTCAATTGAAATGTATAAGCTATAGGTCACATTAAAGGAGGGAAAAGCTTTACAGTGATTTATTGTGGACTAATTTTTTTATATCACAAAAACCTGGCATTTTAACAGGGGTGTGTACATTTTTTATTTCCACTGTGTGTATGTATGCATGTTGTGTGTGTATGTAATAATAATGTGTGTGTGCGTGTATATATACACATATATGTACGTATGTATGTACATATATGTGTGTGTATGTATACATATGTATATAAATACACGTGTGTGTGTGTGTGTGTGTGTGTGTGTGTGTGTGTGTGTGTGTGTGTGTAGATATATAATATGTATGTATGGGTCCGCTTCTAAATTTTGAAAGCTCATAATCTTGAAATTCAAAATACTGAAGCCAGAATCCTGAAATCTCAAAATACTATATTTCATAATATTGAAAAAAAGAGTATACCAACACAACAACATAACAAAACATATTACACTTCTCCAACTATAAGCAGGGGTGCAAGCCTCTCAGCATCCCCCATGTGGGTAGCTGTGCCCCAACACCCCCTGCTACTTAAACATATCAACTCCGAGTTCGCACTCCACAGAAGAAAATGGCAAACATATCATTACGCTTCATGACTGCCTGTTGTAACCTTTGTCATGTTCCCTTTTAATTTGCTATACAACAACATAACTCATCCTAGTATAGTAAAGTGCGATCTCGGAGGTGATATTGATATATTTAAGTAGCAGGGGGTGTGGGGGGCTTGCCCCCCGCTAATAGTTGGAGTAAACTAATATGCTTTGTCTTTTATTTGTTTCTCTATGTACTTCTGCTGGATTATAGTAAGTGTTAGTATTCTGTAGTTTTTTTCAATATTATGAAATTCAGTATTTTGAGTTTTCAGTATTTTTGAGTTTTCGGTATTTTGAACTTTCAAGATTTTGGCTTCAGTATTTTGAATTTCAAGATTATGAGCTTTCAAGATTTAGAAGCGGACCTATACACCCAGTTAGTATACTGTGCCTCTGTCTAACAGTGATACCCGGGGTAAACCTACGATCTCCCATCCACTCATCAAGATTCCTCTTGAAGAGAGTCAATGAGGGACTCTGTCTAACCTGGACTGGGATTTTATTCCAGAGTGAAGGGAGCCTCTGGGTTATGAATCTGTCCCTCCAGCATGTCCTATTTATTTAGATGGGATTTGGATTTTCTGAGGTGCAGCATGTCCATTAATTCTGGGTTGGACATGGCTTTATACATCAGGCACAGATCGCCTCTGAGCAGGCGGTATGCCACTGAGTAGAGCTGGAGTTTCTTTAACCGGGCAGCATATGGCATCTGTTTGAGCCCTTTGATCCTCTTGGTGAGGTACTTTTGGTGTCTTTCTAGTTGCTGCAGGTGTCTGGTAAGGTACATCCCAAAAGGGGCATTGTGCTCAATTATGGGCCTGATGAGGGATGAGTAAAGAGGCACGATGACCTCCCCTGATCTAGATGTGAATCCCTTCATGATTAGGTGGGCTATATAAAACGGTTTTCTAACCACTTTGGCCACATGATTGTCAAATGAGAGATTGCTATCAACTTGGGTCCCCAGGTCCCTAATTACTTCTTATGTACTTAATGGATTACCACCTATGTGGTAATTTGTGGGCACTTTGTTTTTGCCAAAGGGGATCACTATACACTTTTTGGCGTTTAGCTTGAGGCCATGGCTCTGGCACCAGTTGTCTGTTTCTATGAGGCCCTTTTGGAGGATGCTTGTGTCGGCTGGAGAGTCGATTATGGCGCCCAGTTTGCAGTCATCTGCGAACTTGGTCAGCCACAGTCCTTCCATGTTGGCCTGTACCTCCAAGAAATATATACCAAACAAGAGAGGTCCCAGGACTGAGCCTTGTGGGATGCCACTTGTAACTGGTTTGGAGTCTGACATGGCTCCAGCAATTCTAACCATGTGGGTTCTGTCCTTGAGCCAGTTTGCAACCCATCTAGTGACATAGGGGTTTATATTTAAGCTGGTGAGCTTATCTATAATGCCCGAGTGGGGTATTGTATCGAAGGCTTTTGCGAGGTCCAGGTAGGCTATGTGGACCACCTTCCCCTCATCAATGGCCTTGGTGTCTGTTTCAAAGAAATCGACCAGGTTTAAGAGGCAGGATCTGCCCTTAACAAAGCCGAACTGGGTAGGATCCAGTGTCTGTAGGTCCCCAATATCTGTATTTATGAGGTCCATGATGATCCTTTCCATAGCTTTGCAGAACAAGCTAGTCAGGCTTATGGGGCGATAGTTTCCAGGATCCGTTGAGGCACCACCTTTGTGGAGAGGGACCACTGTTGCTGTACGCCACTCTTTGGGTACATATCCTGTAGTAAGGCTGAGATTGAACAGTAGTTTTATGTTTGGGTTTAGCTCTTCTTGGAGTTCATGTAGGACGCAGCCCGGGATACCGTCTGGTCCCATTGATGCTGTGTTTTTTGCTTTGGAGAGGGCGGCTCTTACCTGAGCATCTAAGATGTCAGGGGGGCAGCACTCTGCTGGGATAGATATTTGCCCTTTTGGTGGGGAGAAGTTTGCGCTGAACCTGTCAGCTAGGATGTTGGCAATGTCTGTGGGTTCGATGTATTTTTTGTCATTTTGGACTAATTCTGAGCATATCTGGAAATTCCCACCTAGGTTCCTAACATAACTAAAAAAGCCTTGTGATTATCCTTAGTGTCCTGCGCAATTTTCTCTCGAAGCTGGCCTTAGACAATTTAATGAGTGCCCGTAGTTTTTGCTAATACTGATCTGAGATGCCTTCCCTTTTTGGGATTTTGCTCTATCATGTAGTAGCTTCCTCCTTCTATTGTATAGTTTGTTTATGGCTGGGATCCACCAGACAGGACGTCTGCCTTTGGAGGATTGGGTCTTGGTTTTATTTGGGATTGCATGATCCATGCATTCCTGAAGGTGTTCATAGAATGCGTTTATAAAGAATTCTGCGGTCTGGGCCGTATTTTCCACAGGCTCGGGGGCTTTGAAGGATCGACCTTCGTTTTCAGGAGTGTGAAATTTGCTTTAGAGAAGTTTTTCACTGTGGTTTTCTGGGCAGGGGGTGGGGTCGGGATGTGAATATCCAATGAGATTAGTTTATGGTCTGATCTTACCAGTGAGGGATACACTTCTGGTCTGGAGCATAGAGACCCCATGTTGGTGATGATCAGGTCCAGTATGTTTTCCCCTCTTGTGGGAGTAGTAACAAGTTGTTCCATAGCATTTGAGTTTATAAATTCTAGGAACCTTTGGGCTAGGGTGTTGGAGCTAGAGTAATGCTCCCAGTCTATGTTTGGGTAGTTGAAGTCGCCCAATATAATGGTGTTTGGAGAGACCTTCATATTTTCCAGTGTTCTCAGGAAGGCCAAGTGGGGTTCCTGGGTTTGGGAGGGTGGTCTGTAGCAGGCTATAAACTGGAAGGCAGTTTTACCCACTGTTGCACATGGATAGTCTCTGATGCTTCGTGCTGTGCCACCACCCTGGAGGTGTGGGTATCTTTGACGAATATTGATACTCCCCCCCTCCTTTTGTGGTTCGGTCCAAGATTTGGGGCCAAAAAGCATGGTATGAGGTATAACCTGGTAGTGCTGGGGTGCTCTCGGGAGCCTTGAACCAGGTTTCTGTTACTGCACAGATATCGATGTTCTCCATGCTAAGGAGAGTTTCGAGTGCGTGCATCTTGAGGTTTAGACTTCTGGCGTTGAGTAGCATTACTCTTAGTTTCTTATCCCTTGTGATACCTATGGAGGTGGGTTTGTCTTTTGAGCCTTGCCTAAAAAGGCACTATGGGGGAAGCAAGAGCCTTTGTCAATATCCGAAAGCCCAGGGATGACCGGTGCAAGCCGTCCCTAGCGAAGCATCGTGGCTTGTCGAGCATGTCATCCCAGGCTGACAGGCATTGGATCCCCTTTGAATGACACCAATACTTAAGTCAGTTGTTGAAATTGAGCATCTTGTCTTCATATTGTGGCATCATTCTTGGTGAGGGTAAGATGCTACTCAAGGTCAGGGTCATACCGGCCTGGGCTACATGCTCAGAGAGCTCCTCTATGCCTCTTTTCATGTAGTCCAGGGAGGTACGTCTCAGGTCATTCACACCAGCATGGACAATGACAGAGTCATATTTGTACTTGCCTTGGAGTGACCTGAGTGCTTGTGTTATGTGGCGGATCCTAGCACCCGACAGGCAGCTCACCGTGACCTTCTTGTTCAGCCTGGTGAGCGGGACGTCAGTGTGCCTGACGATAGAGTCCCCTATTACAAGTGTATCAGGTGTGTTGTTTAGCCTTAAGGGCTGTGACTGTTCGGCACACTGGCTTTGTGAGCTATGTGTTGCACGTGTTTTGTTTTGGGGTAGCGGTTGCTTGGGTGTCTGCTTTGGAGGTCTCTGCTGCTTAGGCAGATTTTTATTTAGAGCCTCCGAGTATGTTTTTGTGTGTTTGTGTTTGGTTTGCTGTCGTGGTAGGTCTATGTGAGACTGGAATTGTAGTGAGTGTGGTTTCCTTCTCCTCCTGAGTGGTTACGCCAATACTGAGTTGAGAGAGCTTAGCCTCCAGTGTGGCTATATGGTTGCATCTCTCACTTGTATTGGAATTTGTTGGGAGGAGGAGATGGTTGTCTGTGTACATGAGGCAGTTGTAACATTACCTCAAGATTCCCAGATTCACCAGCTGGACCAGAGAGGAGATTGACAACTGACCTGTGGACATGCTAGAATAGTATTGGGAATTCCTTTATAATTGAAAAAAAGGGCCAATGGGGAACAAGGTACTCAAGGGGAGTTTGTGAGGGTGTAGTCCTTTTAATTTTTTAGTGCTGACTTATATGATTGCTTTAGTGAGCAAGTGCCAGGTAACTTAAATGCAATGTGTTACAGATAACTTAAATATAGATATATGTATATGTGTATATATATATATATATATATATATATATATATATATATATATATAAATATATATATACACTCCAGATGTAATCCAGCACTACGCTTGATTCAGCATAAATCCACAACGTGTGACAGTAATTCATGATAATCCATCGTCCTTTTATTCCAAAATATAATATATCCACAAAAAATGTTCAAACAGTGACAAAAGACAGCAGAAAGCAGTGTTGTTGTGTAAACGAAGCTTCTTAGCAGTCACCGGCTGGGAACAGGAACCAGGAAACACAGACCGGTTTCACCCTCTGGCGTCTTCAGTGTGTAATTGCAAGTAAGCTAATCACTGTTCTTATATAAAGAAAGCTAGTACAGTGCCTGATAGAGTCCAGGAAACACACAGAGAAAAAGACCCCGTAACTGAAAAAGAAAAGGAAAAACGCGTGTGTGTGTGTGTGTGTGTGTGTGTGTGTGTGTGTGTGTGTGTGTGTGTGTGTGTGTGTGTGTGTGTATAAAATACACACACACACACACATATATATATATATATATATATATATATATCAAATATACACACACATATAATATACACATATACACACACACATAATACACACACACACACACATATATATATATATATATATATATATAATGTACATGTACAAGAAAATACATTCTAATTCCATCAGAAACTCTAATTTAAACCTAGTTTAAACAAAGCCCCCAAATTAATGATCCACATTTTTTTCTTTTTGATCTAAAATCCTATGTTTCTTACCATCCACTATATCATCCCCCTTTGTACTATCAATACCAATAAAATGAAGTGAAGCCCTCATATATTCCATCATATGTTTATAGAGGGCACTTCTACTCCATTTGCAATTTAAATCACTAATATGTAGTGCTATTCTATGCTTAAATGTCCGTGATGTGTATCCCACATTGAATGCTTCACACTGACAAACTGCCATATAAATTACCCATCCCGTACAACAGGTAATAAAGAAGATATGAAATCCCTTAGTATTGATGGAGGTGAATGATTTAGTTTTGGATGCAACTTTACAATAAGTGCAGTTCCCATAAAATGTACAACCTCGAGGTGCCACTGTACCTGATCCCACAATTGCTATCCTACTCTTTTTGAAACTAGATAGACTTTCCCCAAAATTAACCTTTCCAATATCCGAAGGTACAATAATCTCCTAACATTTGACCAAAATAGGAGTCAGATTTCAAAATATCCCAGTGCTTATTAATAAATTCTTTGATCTTAAAGGTATTGGTACCATATGTAGTAATGAATCTGGGACCTAAATCCGAAATAACTCTATCATCCTGACTACCATTGAATTGTAATATATCTTGCCTATTGGTTGCATGTGCCTATTTGGTTGCATGTGCTATTCCAAATGCCTGATCCACTATATTGACATTGTATCCCCTACTCAAAAATCTGTGCGTCATCTGGTGGGTTTCAGTGTCAAAATCTTGTTCAGAACTACATATCCCACGTAGTCTTTAAATTGTGCTTTTGGTATGTTCCTAACTATATGTGCAGGATGGCAGCTAGAGGCTTACAAAATGGAATTTTTAGTAAATGGTTTACGATATAGGCTTGTAGTCAAAGTGCCATCAATCAACTTAGAAACACTGACATTTAGGCAATCAAGATTTTTCACACAGAGCTAATCGGAGGAAGGGCACTGAGCAAAACTCTGATCTGTGATATATAAGTATCCTGTTTTTTGCTTATTTTTACTATTTATTTATAGTACTTTTATTCTCTGCTGCATCCTTTTTACTGTATTTTATAGCTATAAAGTAATCTGCACGGTTGTATTAAAATTGTCTGCCTCACAGGGCCTGATAAATAAGGTTTTTACTGTCACAGTGTTTGTAAATCTTTACTAGCTAGTTTCACTGTATGTGAGGTATTAACTGGAAATGTTCTCCATTTGTTAAATATCTGTTTGTTCTGATTTCCTGCCAAGGAGTGTATCATATAACTGATTTAGTTTCCCACTCTCCCTCCCTATTCGTATCCTGTTCTTATACTTGGTGGCTTTGCAGTTGCCCACCCCTACTTTAAATTTGATCTGGGACACTCCTCCCAGTCTAGTGTCACTAGCTTACTCTACCTAATACAGGGAGAACATATGAGAAGGTCAACCCACTTAGTTTCTTAACTTTGAATTATCTTCTACTCCTTTCTCCCTTTCCACTTGACAAAAAAAAAATTCTAAGCTTGTTTCCTGCCTTTCCTATAACTACTCTAGTCCAGATACAGATTTGCTGTATCCAGGACTGTTTGTAAGCTTTTGAGCCCCCCAAGCATTTCTGTGTTGGAGGGAAGCCTTCTAGCTTATCAGTGGGAGTGATAAGCACTAGGTAGTCCATCTACCTCAAGAGGAGTGGTTTCTGGCCGAGAAATTGTAGTGTTCTGGCCGTTGGGGCAGTTTTACCATCTCTTTCAACTTTCTGGTTTAAAAGCCCGCATTTGCGCTCATTTCCCACCTTCCCTGTAACTAGTCTAGTACAGATACAGATTTGTTGTATCCAGGACTGTTTGTAAGCTTCTGAGCAGTGCTAAAGTCTGCTCTTCAATTTTCCCTTAGATCTATTAGTCCTCTCCTGCACTTTTACTAGCTTATTAGTCTAGCACTTTACCAGACTTCTTGTAGCAATTATTGTAGCACACAAAAGTGCTACCAACACTAAACGTTATACAAGGAAACAGCACCAGTACTTTAATGCCCACCCCTCCAGGCATGTCTAAAGGTCAGTTCCTTGTGCATTCTCCTATTAACCTGGTGAACTTGGGCATCCTGAGGCAGTGTAGCAACTGCCTCATGTACACTGACAACCCTCTCCTCTTACCTCCCAACACTCAGACTTGCGAGAGATGCACTTTTATCCAAATTGGAAGCCACGCACTCTCCAGGAAAGACTGAAATAGCTGGTCAGGAGGAGAAGGTCAACACACCACATGGAACACATAGCCCTCCAGAACATACACCAGCACTGCCTTCACATAAAAACACAAACCACACACCCACCTTTGCGGAGGCTTTCAATAAAAATCTACCCAAACAGCAGTGACCTCCAAGGCAGAAATGCACTCAACCACCACAGCACAACACTAATCACGAGACTCATCTCCTAAACAGCGTGCCACTCAGCCAAAGCCTGTAAGGCAAAACAGCATGTCCAGCACTAGTCATAGGTGACTCAGTAGTGAGGCACACTGATGTCCCACTCACTAGGATGAATAAGGAGAAAGTAACAGTCAGCTGCCTGTCAGGCGCCAGGATCTGCCACATAAAGCACACACTCAGGTCCCTCAACAACAGGTACAAATATGACTCTATCATTGTACATGTGGGTGTGAATGACCTGAGACATACCTCCCTGGACTACATGAAAAGAGACATGGAGGAGCTCTCAGATTATGTAGCCCAGGCGGGTATGACCCTAGCCCTGAGCAACATCCTACCATCACCCAGAATGATACCAGAGTACAAGCAGAAAATGATTGATTTCAACAATTGGCTAAGTTTCTGGTGTCATTCTAAGGGGATCCAGTATCTGTATGTCTGGGATGACATGATTGACAGACCTGGATGCTTTGCCAGAGATGGCCTGCATCTGTCACCCCTGGGCTTTCCGGATACTGGCCAAGGTGCTTGCCACCCCAATAGTACCTTTTTTATGTGGTGTTCCAAAGACCAAATTACCACCGTAACAGCTACAAACAAATGCAATCTGAGGGTCATGCTGCTCAGTGCTAGAAGTCTAAATCTAAAAATGCACTCGCTTGAAGCACTCCTTAAAATGGAGAACATCGACATTTGTGCCATAACAGAGACCTGGTTCAAGGCAGCAGAAATCACTCCTGCACTACCACTCTGAAACTCATTCCACACCTTTCGGCCCCAGAACTTGAACCGAAGCTCCAAAGGCAGTGGTGTTTCCATATTCATAAAGGATGTGCACACCTCCAGACTAGTAGTCCAACATAACTAATCTGAGATACTTCAGGTGCAGCGAACATTGAGTAAGACAGCGATTTCAGGTCGTAGTCTACTATAGGCCCCCAACCATGTCCCAAGACTCACATTGCACATTCCTAAGCACCCTGGAGAATAATAGGGTCCAACCTACCACTCTAATACTGGGTGACTTCAACTACCCCTCCATTAACTGAGAAAACTACTCGTGTACCAATACACTTGCCCAACGTTTCCTGGAATTCATTTATTCCAATGCCGTGGACCAGCTCATTCTTATCCCCACTAGAGGTAGCAACATCCTTGATCTGGTCATTACTAACATGGGTGACCGTTGCTTTACACCGATAGTCAACTCCTCCCTGGTTAGATCTGACCACAAACTAATCACCTTGGAAATCCACATCCCCCCACCCCCCACAAAGGTAACCACCATGAAAAACTTCTCCAAAGCTAACTTTGGGCTCCTAAAAACAGAGGTGGCTAACTTCACTGCACCCATGCAAATGGAAATCAATTGTATGACTGCTCAATCATACACCAATGCACTGTATGAACACGTACACAAATGCATGGATCTCGCCATACCCAACAGAACCAAGGCACTCTCCTCTAAAAAAAGGAAGACAATCTGATGGTCTCCCGCCATAAACAAACTATTTTTTATTTACTACCTAAGGTTTACTTTTATTTACTACCTAAGATTCATAAATCTAGGAATAATCCCCCAGGTAGGCCTTTTATCTCTGGTATTGGCTCAGTTACTGAATCTATCTTGGTATATTTAGGGATGAAATTGAAGCCTTTGTTGCTGTTGGTTCATGCCCGTATTAAAGACACAAATCAATTTTTGGTACTTATTGATGAAGTACAAACACCATCTAATGCTTAATGTTAAGTTGTCAATCTCGCCTTCATTCTTGCTGGATGGGTTCGGAGCCAAACCTCGGCTCCGACTCGGCCACTTACTAAAGCTCGAGAGCTAATTTTACCGGCTCGAGGCAACCCTATATCCCATGATGCTAGGCGATAACTACCCAGATCTCGTTTGCCGTTTTCGCTTGCGAGGTGCGTTTTTACCGGCTCTTGGTAAGTCTTGGACTTTATATATAGATATATATATATATATATATATATATATATATATATATATATATGAGTACCTTCCTACTTAGTTTTCCCACTCCTTTCTTGTTTAGCTTACTTAACGGTTAATTTAAAACCTTTTCCCCGTTAGTACCTTTTTCTTTCCCCCTTATCCCAAATTATACATCCCTCCCTGCCTTAGGCCTGCCCCTTTCCTAATTCCTGACAGGGATTCTGTACTGTGTTTGTGGTGTGTTTGTACCCCTGTATCCCTGTTTTTCTTAGTTTGTGTGGATTGGGCGTGTGTGTTTGTGTTTTTTACATTTGTGCCCTTTTACTTCGACAGCACTATGTCGAAGGGCACACAGGTCTCAGGCTTCAAGAAGTGTGACTCGTGCTGTCAGAAGATGTCTCTGACAGACGGTCACACGTCTTGTGTTTACTGCCTGGGACCTCTGCACCTGCAGGACTCTTGTTCTGTGTGCCATGCATTCAGCCCAAGAGTCCTGCAGGAGCAAATTAATCTTAAGGGGCTTATTAAAGCCCGAGGGCTCCCTGCCTAAGTCTGTGCCGGGGAAGCCCTCGAAGCCAGCCAAACCGTCGGCTCCGAGTCCTAAGCCTTCGGCTGCTGGCTCACCATCTGTGGCAACATCGGCTCTGCCTGGAGCCGATACTTCTGTGTCGCAGCTTCCAGCATCGGCTCCACTTGGCGCCGATACCGCTGAGCCTCTACTCTCACGGTCGGCTCCGGCTGGAGCCGACGTATCTTCGGCTCCTTTGGCTCCATCCATCTGCAGGAAAAGGTCCAGATCCCCATCTTTGGAATCGATTCATTCAGCTCCGGGGTCACCCTTGCTCTCGGAGCAGAGCCATCGGAGCCGTTCTTCTCGGTCGTCCAGGCTTTCCGACCATGACCTTGAGAGAGTGGTCAGTAGACTGTTAGTCTCAGGCACTGGCCCAAATGCTTCATAGCCCGTCTCATCAGACAGTGGCTATTTCAACTCCACCTACTATTCCTCCTTTGACTGTCCCTCAGAGTTTGGAGCCGGAGCTCATCGGAGCCGTGACTGTTGTGGCGTCGGAGCCGATACCTCCCCCTTTGGCTCCGTCGTCCTCTGCTCCAATCTCCTCCTTGATGCCTTCATTGGAGGGATCCGGGCGCCTGGTCTCTCTCACCGGCTCCGAGGGGGCGAGTGGCATCGGACCCTTGTCTGACCCCATTCTCCCTCTCGGAGCGTCGGCACTGATGAGCTCGGCCCTGACATCGGCTTCGGAGCCATCCCTGTCGGTGCGGCCTGGGGTTCCTACTTCTTCAGAGCGGGAGCCCTCTGGCCTGTCTGATAGGGGAGCCTTTGAAGTGATGAGGAGCGTACTAGCCCCAGGGCATGGTCAACAGTCAGCTCCTCCCACTACAGTGCTTGCTGACGTCTCTTCCCACTCTTCTTGCTCCCGGACGCAGAGATCCAATGCCTCAGGTTTCCCCACTGGGAATATCTTCCTCTTCCGAGGCTTCTCCTGACCCATCAGGTGAACCTCCGCGCAAGAGGACATGTAAGAGGAAGCATGTGGACTCCCCTGAGTCCATTACATCCGATACCGACTTGGATGAGTCGGAAGGATCCCCAAGGTCCCCCTCTGAGGATGTCTCTTTCTCAGACATCCTTGAAATCCTGAAACAGAAGGGGAACTGGTCTTCCCTTAATCCTTCTGAGGACGAGTCGGTTTACCTGGAGGTGTTTGGTTCTCGACCCTCCACCTCCTGGGTGTCTCCGCCTTTCGACCCCCTTATGAAAGTGGTGGCACGGAAGGCATGGACGGCCCCAGATTCGGTGGAACCCACCCCACGGAGGCCTTCTAAATTTATTACGGCTCCAGCTGATAGGCAATTTTTAACAAAAGGTGTCCCAGTTGATGCCATGGTGGTGGCTGCAGCCACCAAGAAGGAACTAGCCGATCCTTCAGTACCTATCCATCCTCCTAACAAGGATTCTAGGACTATGGATAGGTACGGTAAGCGGATGTTTTCTTCAGTGACCTTTGCCATGCGGTCGCTGAATTACTTGTGTCACTTCACCCTCCTTCAGTGAGATGTTCTCAAAGAGTTGGGTGAAGTTTTACAGGATCCATCAGCTGCCGGGTCCCAAGATAAAATCAACTCACAGCTAGGAACCCTAAATTCCATTGTTAACTCCTCCATGCAGCTATTTGCTATGCAGCCGATGGAGCAAGTAGGGCCGCAGGCACAGGTGTGGCCTTAAGGCGTCACGCCTGGATGCGGCTTTGTCATTTTGCAGACCCCTTCAAGGCGTCCTTCACTAACTCCCCTTTTGATGGTTCGACGTTGTTCGGGCCTCAAGTCAAAGACACCTTGACCAGATGCGAGCAAGATGGCAAGACTCTTTCTGCCGTAGGAGTCTGTTTCTCCACCCCTTCCAGACCATATCCTAATGGTCAAAAGGGTGGAAAGATGTGGTTCCACAAATCACAAGGAGACACGTCTGACGCCAGAGGTCAGTTTACCCCCAGAGGCAGAGGGGGTAACAACAACAGACGCCGCCCAAGAGGCACTGGGGGTCCGCAGAATCAGGGTAGCAGAGAGTCTCTCTCTGACAAACCCTTCCAACATCTCTGAGATGTTGCCCGACTGTCCACCTTCGGAGGCAGTCGGGGGAAGATTGTCGCTGTACCCAAAAGCCTGGCTCTCCCTCACTTTAGACAAATGGGTACAGTCGGTTATATCCGAGGGTTACAAAATTCCCTTTATCCAAACCCCAACTCAACAAAAGGGAACCCTTCCAGAAGTTCCACCCAGTCTAAGGGAACAAGCAGTGCTAGAAATATCAAAACTACTAGCAAAAATAGCCATCCAGCCAGTCCCAGCAGACCAACTAGGATCCGGAGTCTACTCAAAGTTCTTTTTGGTACCAAAAAAAACAGGGGACTGGAGACCAATATTAGATCTCAGCAAACTAAACAAGTTTGTAAAAAGGACAAGATTCTGGATGTTCACGCTACAGTCCATTCTACCCTTTCTGGGCAAGGATAGTTGGATGTGCTCCGTGTTTCTTCAGGATGCGTACTATCACATCAAAATTCACAGGCACTCCAGAAGGTTTCTCCGCTTTCGGCTGGGGGCCAGTCACTACCAATTCAGAGCCCTGCCCTTTGGTCTCACTACAGCCCCCAGAGTGTTCACCAAATGTATGGCAGCAGTTACGGCTCACCTGAGGCGTCAAGGATTCCAGGTGTTTCCATATCTAGACGACTGGCTCCTCACCGCCACCACCAGGCATCAACTTCTTCAGGCCAGAGATTACACCATTCACATTTGCAGAGGGCTAGGAATCTCTATAAATTTCGAAAAGTCTGCCTTGTCGCCTTGTCAATCTATTACCTTTATAGGCGCCAAATTGGACACCGTGCAGCTCTCAGCAAAGCTAACAGATCAAAGGGTCTTAGATATCCAAAACCATGTCCATGTTCTGCTTCAGAGCAACAGAATTCAGGCCAGGTATGTCCTGAAAGTATTGGGGCTCATGGCGGCCGCCATCACATTTCTTCCTCTTGCCTGCTTTTACATGCATCTTCTACAGTGGATGCTTTTCGCCCAATGGTCTTTCCAACAACTCCCTATGCACCACAAGATCATGATAACTCCAATTTGCAAAAATCATCTGTCTTGGTGGATGTCGTCCTCTCAAGTCCATCAAGGCAGACCCTTTATTCCTCCCTCCCCGGTCGCCATGGTCACATCGGACGCCTCCCTGATCGGGTGGGGGGGCATTTTCAGGGCAGGACAGTCCATGGCACATGGCAACCTTTCGAATGCCACCTACACATAAATGTCCTGGAGATGAGAGCAGTGCTTTTGACGTTGCAAGCCCTCCAAGACTCTATTCCCCTGGGGACTATTGCAATCCGAACGGACAATATGTCCGTAGTGTGGTATATCAACAAGCAGGGCGGAACCAAGTCCTATACCCTGTGTCGAGAAGCACTCAGACTTTGGCAATGGGCGATCTCTTCTCAGCATATCGCCGGGAAGTCCAACATCATAGCGGACAGGTTGAGCAGAGCTATCCTCATGCCACACGAATGGACTCTCAAACAATCTCTGACGGAAGAGATTTTTCAGAAGTGGGGCCTTCCTTGCTGCAATCTTTTTGCTACACCTCAAAACACCAAATGCCCCGACTTCTACACCCTCTTCCCCCTTCCAGGCCATCCCCCCAGAGACGCTCTAGTCCACGATTGGCCTCGGGGACTTCTTTACGCCTTTCCACCCCTTCCGTTAATATCACAGGTAATTCAGAAAGCAACCGCCTTGAGAGCCAAGATGATTCTCATTGCCCCTTATTGGCCTCGACAGATATGGTTTCCATTCCTGCATCGTTATCTCTTGAAGCAGCCTTGGCATCTGGATCCAGTGCCAGATCTTTTGGCCCATCAGTCGGGGCAGCTGCACCAATCCCTCCATTCTCTCAACCTCACTGCTTGGTTGCTCCACTTCCGTCCCTAGCCAGGCTTCCTATGATTTCTTTGATGAACTTTGATCTTCATCTTACTGTAACCTACTTAAGTTAGTCAAGACAATCTGTATTCTGTTGGGACATTGTGATTTGTTTTCTGTTTTGTTCTCTGTTAAAAAGTTTGATCTACTTAGTAAGTAGTCTTCATGTATTTATTAGTGGAGCTTTTCTCCTCGGGCCTCTGCTGAAAATGGACATGTATCCAGCCAGACTAGCCCGGTTAACAAATGTAAAATAAATAATAAATAAATTTCAAATCCCGTCCGGGATATTATAGTAGCTTCCCTTAAATCTTCCACCAGAAGGATCTACACTAGTAAATGGCAACGTTTTTCCTTCTGGGCAAAGGCTAGAAATATAGATCCATTCACCACTCCAATTCACTCGGTCTTGGATTTCCTAGCTGAAATTTTTCATTCAGGGTCTTCATCCTCCACAGTAAAAGTCCAGTTGGCAGCCATTTCAAATTTTCACGTAGGTCTTTCGGACTGCAGCATCATGTCCTATAAGCTTTGCAAAGCATTCCTTAGAAGTGTCTTTTTACTCAAACCCCCGATCAAAGATCCTCCACCACAGTGGGATCTAAACTTAGTTTTAACATCCTTGATTCTACCTCCCTTTGAACCTGCGGCTTCCTGTTCATTGAAATTACTTTCCTGGAAAACACTCTTCCTGGTCACTGTTACATCTGCTAGGAGAGTATCTGAACTTCATGCCCTCTGCATTCGTTCTCCTTACTTAGTGTTCCACAAAGACAGAGTTTCTCTAAGAACGAACCCCTCTTTCATACCCAAGGTGGCTTCGCAGACAAATTTAAATCAATCAATTGACCTCCCAGTTTTCTTCCCTAATTATTCGAACAGGGCGGAGCAAAAACTGCATTGTCTGGATGTTCATCGTCAGCTCCGATATTATTTGAACAGAACTAAACAAATCAGGAAATCTGATCAACTCTTTTTATCTTATGCAGAAAATAGGTAAGGCCTTCCAGTATCCAAGGTAACCCTGTCTAGGTGGCTCTCTTATCTGATCCCGTATACTTACCAACTCAGAGGTAAAGAATTGCCTTCTAGGCCAAGAGCCCATTCAACCAGGGCGCTAGCCACATCAACAGCCTTTCAAGCTAGACTACCAATAGACACTATTTGTGCGGCAGCCACATGGGCTTCTCCTCATACCTTTGTTTCGCATTACAAATTGGACATGGCCTCCAGAAACAGGGCAAATTTTGGTTCCACCATTCTCAAGAGTCTGTTCCAATGAGCCACCCAGGATGAAGGTGGTAGGGACGCGGTCCCATCCAGCACGAATGAAGGTGAGATTGACAACTTAACATTGAGAAGTTATGTACCTACCATAACGTTCCATGTTAGTTGCCTTTTCTCGCCTTCTTTCTTGCGTCCCGCCAACCATCCCCCTAGCCTGGACAGACCGAGAAGATTTCCCCTTCTTTGAAGGGTCCTGATCTTGCACTTTCAGCCAAATAGCTTGTCCTAGGGTAATCACAGCTTAGATAGCGAACCTTTTGGGGTTATCCCTTTCCTCCTCCTCTTCAGTTGG